>NC_045964.1:49125979-49308479 GCF_010909765.2 Amblyraja radiata | reverse complement strand
TTGGCTGGAGGTCCCCTAGATTTCGAGGCCCTAGGCTTCAGCCTATGAAGCCTAGTGGTAAATCAGGCTGTGTGAGATCCCCGCTAGATCTCGAGGCCCTAAGCTTAAGCTTGTCAAGCTTATACGTAAATCCGGCCCTGATGGAGAGTGATGATGTTTGTGTCCTTGATGGCTGAAGATTTTCATGGAAGGAAGGGTACAGCTGGTTCAGTCTCCAGGTAAAACTGTAATTTCCTAAGCTACTGCTCTTCAACCAATGCCAGGTAGCTTTTCACAAACAGTACAGCACATTAAATATCGAGACAATGGTCCTTTCACAGTAGTTTGTATCTCTGGCAATTTGTTCCCACTTATCCTCCACAGCCAAGTCCAGTGACAAGGAGACACTGAATGTGCTGTGTGCATAGAGGAAGCTCCTGTTATAGTCAGGGGATTCCTCTGGGCTGTTCTTCCGGAATAAATGCTGGCACGGATCCAATTTCCAAATTACACTGGTGAAAGTAATGGCATGCACATTGCCTTGTAAAAGTACAGCAAAAATTGCTTAATTTCCACCCCCTCCTTAACTGAGCAATTATGCTGGCATTAATGGATTTGATGCATGTTTTGACTACAATGTGTGTCTTATTGCATGAACTCTTCTCTCAATGTTAGCAATACATCCAGACTGATGAACAATTGGAAAATCTACATCAATAATGTCAGTGACCAAATGGGGCATGAGATTGTGATTGGCTAAGGATCAACAGAATTACAGAGCTATGATGAGTGAGGTTGTGCATTTTGCATATGTGGGTCTGCGGTCAAAAGAGGGACTGGTGTAAGTGTGGAGTACAGTAACGTAATTTGCTTCCTTACATTGTGTTAGTCACAAACACTGCCACATACATGAGGAATTAGTTTAAAAAAGCCACACATTCATTTGACCTTAATAAAACATTGTCCCAGATCCTTTAGGTTTACTTAAAATTAATTTGGAAACAAGCTGAGAACTGTGAGTCCCTTAAAGTGCCGGCTGTAAACAGCCAAAAGTGGGGGCACGTTGGGGCAAACATTCGGAACCAGGAGCTAAAACTGCAGCGGATCCTCAGGCTCCTGACGTCAGCCATCAATCGTCTGCTCGTTCCGTGGACCAATATGGAGATGACCACAACCTTCGTAAACAAATCATAAGACCTGCCATAAAATCCTAAATTTGCGGGGTTGTGCAAAACCCCAGCCACTGAGTCAGACCCACTGCTCTTTGGCAAAAACCTCACAAAGCATATGAAGGATATGGAGAGGCCTTAACAAGCTTTCGGTCTCATGAGGGCAGGCCCCGGGACGAGCAAAACCAAAAACAATAAGCAGCAGCACCCCATCGCGTCCATCAGTCGACGTCTACCATATGGGACTGATGAAAGCTCGGGGTCCGCATTCTATCACCGAAAGTCTTCTTTAGACCAGGGCCCAGAGCAGACCCCATGGAAAATGTGCCACCCCCCAACGTCACCGCCACGTCAGACGACGTGCAACACTCGTTGGACCAGCAGGAAACAGAAGAATACCCAGAACCATGGAGGTAGGTGGGTCGGGTTCCTACCAGCATATAGAGTAATACTTACACACGGGAGTCTATCACGAGTGATTAGTATATACTCAATGGCATTAGTGGATACAAATACAATTCATACTAGAAAAATTGCCACCAGGTCAACATTCACCCCAGAGGGTATTTTTCCCCTCTCCGTTAAAGAAACGAGAGGGACAAGCTGAACTGGTGAGACTAATTACAAAGGGTATCATGGGAAAACCTGAACCCTTGCAATTCATATCAAATATATTCACTAAACCCAAAAAAGATGGTGGATGTCGCATCATCATTGACTTAACTTCACTAAATATGTTTGTTAAGTATATACATTTCAAAATTGAAACAGTTGTTACTGCCAAACAACTAAATTCCAAAGGATACTTCATGGCAAGCATTGATCTTAAAGATGTTTACTATTTAGTACCATTCACAGGGATCATCGCAGATGCCTGAAATTTACCTGGATGGGGCAGCTATAGCAGTTTAAAGCGTTACCCAATGGGTTCACATCAGCCCAAGATTGTTCACCAAGACACTAAAACAAGCTCTGGCAATATTCACAAGACAAAAACATATTGTCATGGCATATCTTGATGATATCTTAAATGGTAGGCAAGACCATGGAATTGACTATGTTAGCTGTATCAGCTACAAAACAGTTATTCGAAACCCTGGGATTATCTTACATCCAGATAAATCTAAGTTGAAGCCATCCACAATCATGGACTACTTGGGCTTCACAATTAATTCAGTCTACGTGACTGTAACATTGCCAAGAGACAAAATAGTTGAATTGGCACAATCATGCAACAAACTACCAACTACTCGACAAGTAACAGAGTAATTGGGAAAATGGTAGCAGCATTTTCCGGCTACATAATTCGGACCTTTGCACCAAAAACGACATACAGGTCATTATGATCGTGTCATGAAGTTACCCACTGAAGCAATATCAGAACTACAGTGGTGGGCAAAAAACGTTTGGCATAGTTTACAGCCCTATTATCATCACTAACCCTATGTTAGTTATCCAAACAGATGCCAGTGCTCAAGACTGGGGAGCAACTAACTCTATATCTAGCACAGGTAATAGATGGACTACCCCGGAGTCATCATTACCACTTACACTGGGCATTAATTATCTAGAGATGGGTGACTTTTATGGTTTAAAGCATATGCACAAATATGCATCACTTGCATGTACGGTTACAAATAGATAAATACTACGGTGGTGGCCTACATTAATCATATGGACGGCATAAAATCGGTATCATGCAACAAGTTGGTCAACACAATTTGGCAATGGTGTGTCAAAAGACATATTTGGCTATCAGTAACTTACCTGCCAGGTAAGCTAAATACAGTGGCAGACACCAGGCCACGTAAATTTAATGACAACATCGAATGGATGTTAAAACCCAAAAAAAAAATTCGCAAAAGTTATCAAGCAATATGGCACGCCAGATATCGATTTATTTGCATCAAGGCTAAATCACCAGGTACCTATGTATGTCGCTTGGGAACCAGGCCCTGAGGCAGCAGCGGTAGACGCGTTTGCGCTGGATTGGGGAAATTCTTCTTCTATGCATTTCCTCCCTTCTGCCTCATCAGTCGGGGACTACGCACAATACAAATGGACTCTGCTTCAGGTATTTTGATAGTACCCGACTCGCCTACGCAGCCATGGTTCCCAATACTCCATGAGATGGTTGTTGAAACTCCGATGGTATTCCCCAGTGACCCAGAATTATTAACACCCAGTGTTGGGCACAAGCCACCCGTGCCATGAAAAAAATCAAACTCCTGGGTTGCAGATTCTGCACAAACCACTTCTGGGACTGGGATTATCATAACAAACCGTCGACACCATGTCAGCATCCCTCCGAACATCCACTAAAAAACAGCACTTGTCCAGCATCAAAAAATGGGAGAAGTACTGCTTGGATACAGGGACCACCTACTCAACCGCTACAGTTACCAACGTACTGGAATTCCTGGCGAACCTTCACCACGATGAAGGACTCAGCTACAGAGCCATCAACACAGCTAGAAGTACCCTGCCTGTCTATTTAAAACCAGCTCCAGGACAACAGGCCATGGGGTCCCACCCGCTGGTGGTCAAACTAATCAAGGGTATTTACAACTAACCCCCTAGACCAAGGTACACCCATACATGGGATGTCAGTGTGGTCCTGACATACCTCAGGGGATGGCCACCAGCCAGATCCCACAACCTGGAACAATCTATGCTCAAAACACTCATGTTGATGGCACTTGTATCTGCACAGAGGGTCCAGTCACTACACCTATTGCGACTGGACACCATGCTCACAGCTCCAGACCAGATCTCTGTCGTTATCCAGGGTTAACCACGGTTATGTGCCATGACCCTACTATCCTACATAGACACAACCAAAATATTCTAGGGAGATGAAAAGCCTTGTGGGTCAGTCTTATGGTCGGGTGACGAGCCAAACCATTCCGAGATGGCTCAAGCAGGTGCTAAAAGCTGCTGGGATAAAAACTAACATGTACAAATTTCATTCCACCAGGGCAGCATCCACATCGACGGCTAAAAGAATGGACGTGCCTATAGACCACATCCTGGCTACAGCAGGATGGTAGGGGGAAAGACCGTTGGCAGAACCTGTTTTATTTGCAGGAAAGAATTTACAGACTGCAAATATTTAATTTAAGCCCAGGGGAACAATTTAATTTCTTTGTTGTTATTGTTAAAAAATACCATTGTGTTTTCTACAAACAGATTCATTGGTTGATTACGATAACACACTTCCTCCCTCAAGGACTTCGGCAGTGCGTGAAATAATAACTGTTACACGGTTTGAAATCACAGAGCTTTGAAGTCTTCACGTAATCACTCACGTGACTCCGAAGTAAAATAGTAAGATTAAACGAGAACTTACCAGTTTGAAGTTTGATCTGTATTTTACGAGGTGTTACGATTAGGGATTACGTGCCCTCCACTCCCACCCTCAATAATATGGATCAAACTGATAAACTGATGTCTCCTTGTCTTTACTATGTTTACTTCAATAACTGTGTCTATCTGTGATTCCACACCGCTGCTTTGAAGTATGCCGCGCATGCATGCTGAGCGGGTTCTTCACGTAATCCCTCATCGTAACTGAGTAGTGGCCAGAGGATCTGGAGTGACGGAGGAACTGAAAGAAATCCACATTAGGCAGGAAATGGTGTTGGATAGACTGATGGGACTGAAGGCTGATAAACCCCCAGGGCCTGATGGTCTGCATCCCAGGGTACTACAGAGACGGCGGAAGTGGCGCCCCCTGGCCCACAGCGAAACAGCGCTAAATCCAGCTCAACTCAGCCTGTTAACCTATCAGCCCTACCTGGACTTACGGGAACGACGGCCCAGGCTTACAGCCAACGCGGAGAAGCAACGCTAACTCCATGACTGATGTCCCGTCTGTCCAGGCAGGACCGTAGATTAAACCGGTGAGACAGGAAGAGTTGAGCTGGATTTAGCGCTGCTTCTCTGCGCCGGCTATGGGCCTGGGGGCACCGCTCCCGTCAGACTCCCAACGTCTCTGGCTGCCCCCGGAAGGGGGTGGGGGGGCACTCAGGAGAGGACGGGGATGGTCCAGTGGCAGTTTGGCAGCGATTGTGGTGCCGGAGACCCGGGATCGATCCTGGCTGCAGATGAAGCGCAGGTCTATGTCCATGCCACGGCACGGCAGCTGAGAGTTTTTATCACTTGTGACCTTTGAGAAATTCCATGATTCCTTGCGTTTTTCGGAATACCAAACTTGCTTGTTCACTGGATGTTTTCAAGAGAGAGTTAGATATAGCTCTTGGTGCTAATAGAGTCAAGGGATAAGGGGAAAAAGCAGGAACGGGTTTTAGATGAATAGCCATGAACATATTAAATGGCAGTGCTGGCTCGAAAGGCCGAATGGCCTACTGCATCTATTTTCAATGTTTCTATGTTATATAGCATAGTGACCAAGTTTGCACACAGTACTCCAGGTGCGTATTTTCTCAATGGCTTAGAAAATAGGAAAATGGCAATCCTGCTTCTAAATTCTATGCCATGGCTGAAGAAGGCCAGTTTCTCTTCTTCACTACCCTCCCTACTTGTGGTGCTACTTTCCAGTATGAACGTACCACAAGGTGCTTCTGTTCATCAAATCACCTTAAGTCACTGCCATTTACTGTGTACAACCTGCCAAGATTTGACCTTCCAAAATGCATCATTTCACACTCGTCGGGATTAAGTCTTGCAAGCTAGTTCCATGAAAGTTCATGAAATGTCAGCACTAAATTCTCAAATGCCCCATTTCCAGTTTGTAAAAAAATAATAGCAAAAATGGCATTTTAGAAAGGAGGGAGAAGTAACTGTCTCCGGACCAATTGGCTTGACATCTGTTGTAGGAAGATGCTGTAATCCAAAATTAAGGATTTGATAACACGGAACAAGGAAAATCAAAATATGACAATGCAGTGTATGTTTTTGAAAAAAAATGCATTAGATAAATGGAGCTTTTTAGACAATAAACAATAGACAATAGGTGCAGGAGTAGGCCATTCGGCCCTTCGAGCCAGCACCGCCATTCAATGTGATCATGGCTGATCATCCCCAATCAGTACCCCGTTCCTGCCTTCTCCCCATTTCTCCTGACTCCGCTATCTTTAAGAACCCTATCTAGCTCACTCTTGAAAGTATCCAGAGAACCGGCCTCCACTAAGGCAGAGAATTTCACTGACCCAACTCTCTGTGAGAAAAAGTGTTTCCTCGTCTCCATTCTAAATGGTTTACCCCTTATTCTTAAACTGTGGCCCCTGGTTCTGGACTCCCCCAACATCGGGAACATGTTTCCTGCCTCTAGCGTGTCCAAACCCTTAACAATCTTATATGTTTCAATAAGATGCCCTCTCATCCTTCTAAACTCCAGAGTGTACAAGCCCAGCCGCTCCATTCTCTCAGCATGTGACAGTCCCGCCATCCCGGGATTTAACCTTGTAAACCTACGTTGCACTCCCTCAATAGCAAGAATGTCCTTCCTCAAATTAGGGGACCAAAACTGCACACAATACTCCAGTTCTGGTCTCATTAGAAGTGCTGCATTGAAGGCGCCTCTGCCAACAGCCTGTCCGTTTTTTTCCTTCTTTTTTATTTTAGTTTGTCTAAATTGTTTGTTTTGGGGTTGCTTTAACTTTTCTATGTGGGGGAGGGAGGCAGGGTAAGGGGGAAACTGTTTCTTAGTCGCTTCCTGGCAAGGATGCGACTATTTCCCCGGGTCGCGTCCTTGCCCCCCTCCTCGCGGCCTACCAGCTGGATCGGAGCGGCCTTTCCTGCCGGAGACTGGGGACCAGACCAGAGCTACTACAGCGGCGGCGCGGCGCTGGATTCACCGCGGAGCGGGCGATACCTGCCTGGATCGCCGTCTGGAGCTCCGGAGCGTTGGGCCTGCAGCATCGACATCATGGAGCTGTGGTTCGAGAAGCTCCCAACGTGGGCAGCACTAACCAACATCACGGAGTCCTGGGGCCCTTTGCCGGGGGCCGCCACTGTTGAGTCTCCGCCCGGCGTGGCCTGGGGACGTCGGGAGCTGTGGACTCCGGTGAGAGGTGGCCGTTTTGGAGGTCCAAGTCGCTGAGGTTGGCCTCCAGTCCCAACGTCGGTGAGCCAACATCCCGGCGAGCAGGCCTGAGCGGCGGGCTGCCCGTAGTGGCGATTGCGGAGGGCTCCGGAGGCCCCAACCACGGGTGAACATCGAGGAAGAGACTGACTTTGGTGCCTTCCCTCACAGTGGGAAACCTTTGATTCTGCTGTGTGGGGATGTTTTATGTTTAAATCTATCATGTGTTGTGTTCTTTATTTTAGTGTATGGCTGCATGGTGATCACATTTCACTGTGCCACCTGGCACATGTGACAAATAAAAATATCTTGTATCTTGTATTATGGCCCTGTACAACAGCAGAAGGACCTCTTTGCTCCTATACTCAACTCCTCTTGTTATGAAGGCCAACATGCCATTCGCTTTCTTCACTGCCTGCTGTACCTGCATGCTTACTTTCATAGACTAATGAACAAGAACCCCCAGATCCCGTTGTACTTCCCCTTTTCCCAACTTGACGCCATTTAGATAGTAATGTGCCTTCCTGTTTTGATACCAAAGTGGATAACCTCACATTTATACACATTATGGCCATGCATCTGCCCACTCCCCCAACCTGTCCAAGTCACCCTGCATTCTCACAGCATCCTCCTCACAGTTCACACTGCCACCCAGCTTTGTGTCATCTGCAAATTTGCTAATGTTACTTTGAATCCCTTCATCCAAATCATTGATGTATAATGTAAATAGCTGCGGTCCCAGCACCGAGCCTTGCGGTACCCCACTAGTCACTGCCTGCCATTCCGAAAGGGACCCGTTAATCCCTACTCTATGTTTCCTGTCTGCGAACCACTTCTCTATCCATGTCAGCACTCTACCCCCAATACCATGTGCCCTAATTTTGCCCACTAATCTCCTATATGGGACCTTATCAAATGCTTTCTGAAAGTCCAGGTACACTACATCCACACGCTCTCCCTTGTCCATTTTCCTAGTTACATCTTCAAAAAATTCCACAAGATTAGTCAAGCATGATTTCCCCTTCGTAAATCCATGCTGACTCGGACCGATCCTGTTACTGCCATTCAAATGTTTGGCTATCTCATCTTTTATAATTGTCCAGCATTTTCCCCACCACCGATGTCAGGATATCTGGTCTATAATTCCCTGTTTTCTCTCTCCCGCCTTTCTTAAAATGTGGGATAACATTAGCTACCCTCCAATCCACAGGAACTGATCCTGAGCCTATAGAACATTGGGAAAGTATCACCAATGCATCCACGATTTCTAGAGCCACTTCCTTAAGTACCCTGGGATGCAGACCATCAGGCCCTGGGGGTTTATCAGCCTTCAGTCCCATCAGTCTATCCAACACCATTTCCTGCCTAATGTGGATTTATTTCAGTTCCTCCATCACTCCAGATCCTCTGGCCACTACTATATTAGGAAGATTGTTTGTGTCCTCCTTAGTGAAGACAGATCCAAAGTACCTGTTCAACTCATCTGCCATTTCCTTGTTCCCCATAATAAATTGACCTTTTTTGGTCTTCAATGGTCCAACTTTGGTCTTAACTAATTTTTTCCTCTTCACATACCTAAAGAAGCTTTTACTATCCTGCTTTATATTCTAGGCTAGCTTACCTTCGTACCTCATCTTTTCTCACCTTAAGGTCTTTTTGGTTATCTTCTGTTGTTCTTTAAACATTACCCAATCCTTTTGCTTCCTGCTCATCTTTGCTACCGTGTACTCCTTTGCTTTAATTTTTATACTGTCCCTGATGTCCCTGGTCAGCCATGGTTGTCCTTTTCTCCCCTTGGAATCTTTCTTCCTCCTGGGAATGAACTGATCCTGCACCTTCTGTATTATTCATAGAAACACCTGCCATTTTTGTTCCACTGTCATCCCTGCTAGTGTATCTTTCCAGTCAACTTTGGCCAGCTCCTCCCTCATGGCCCCATAGTCCCCTTTATTCAACTGCAACACTGAGACCCCCGATCTACCCTTCTCCCTCTCCAATTGTAGATTAAACCTGACCATGTTATGGTCACTGCCTCCTAATGGCTCATTAACCTTGAGGTCCTTTATTAAATCCGGTTCATTACATAACACTAAATCCAGAATTGCCTTCTCCCTGGTAGGCTCCAATACAAGCTGTTCTAAGAATCCATCATGAAGGCACTCTACTGAATTTCATTCCTAACCAACAGGGCAACCCCACCCCCTCTGCCCACCTGTCTGTCTTTTCGATATTATACATGACACTTGATATTGTATCAAAATGTAATACAAGAGGGTTAAAATAATCAAATAATCACATCATTCATGCAAATCCATGAAAGAACATTCATTCCGAAGTTCTTGGCTTGGTCTCATAGACTTGGGCTCTGCAATTCCTCCACCATATTTTCTTTGTGTGATATAACCTCCCTCTTATGATTTTCCCACTGATGGACAATTTGTTTGTGTAATTATCCTCCTACAGTTTACCCCTTAGTCTAGTTCAGTAAAACACTGAGTCAAGCACTGGATCAACTATTCTTTATGTTTCCTAAACACAAACAAACTTCCTATACGATACGTAACCAACCACTGGTCCGATCCTTGTCTCTACTCGTCCAAGCCATTCAGATTCGTGCAAGTAGACACCTCCAGCCGGACACACGGTCCCAAATGCACCTCCAGAAGATCAACTTCCATCCATGTGGTGTCCCCTCTTTTATTCTATATCGGACCTGTGGCACAAAACTATATGGGGGGGGGGGGGGGGGGGCAACCCCTGGGGGGGGGGGAACCCCTACAAACCAATCACAAATATCGATTACATTATACAGTTATTGACAGTTCCCTAACCCAATCACAAGATACCCCATTACAATGTTTCCACAGAAGCTTCCAGATGGAAGACAGTTAACCAAAGAAAAGAAACATTTTCCCAGGTTGTATAAATAATTTGAACAAGGCTTTACACTTTAACGAATCATCAGAAAACAGCACAAACACTCTGCTCCATAATTAACAATAACTTTGTACACCCCCCTTCTATAACCAATCCTAATCATGCATTTGCAACCGTTCTTATCTCTCTCTGCAAAACCCTCATACATACTTAAAATAAAGAGGACATCTGGCCATTACTTTCATCCAGGGTCCAGACTCTCTGGAGCCACCCCTAGCCCTACAGCTTTCACAGAAAGAGGACAAGTAGGCCTTGCAAATTCAGAGATTCTCCATTTTGTGAACACGTTTATTTGGCCAATATTAACATTTGGACTCTTTCATGATTCTTATCTAGTCAGGGGTTGAAGGAGGAATAGGAGGAAGTTCTGTGACCACAAAACAGTGCAGTACTTGTAATGATCAACTTGCACACCGAGGGTCTCTGTCTTTTACACTCAGTCAGATGAGAATAACAGGATGAGGTTAGTAATAACCATTTTATCACATATATTAGTTAGAACAAATTTATGAGTGGTACAAATGCACTAGAGCACAGACTTGGAATAATAGGTTTCTAAATTACATTCTAAGTCACATTAGCTTTTTACCAAAGCACCTCTGCACCTTGGTTTGGAACACTATTTCGCACGGTAACCCACTCTGTTCCCATTTCTCACAATTGTCATGAATGGTGCGCCAGTTCACCGAACTTAAAAATTATGTCAAACTATTTAACTTTATTGTTACAAGCCCTGTAACTTTGAGGTCACAGATATTACCCTATATTAGATGGCCAGCGGCCTCTGCAGTCCGTCTGTCATTTTTTATTTTTTGTCTCGTTTGAATGTAGTTTAAAGTGTTTTTTTTAACTGGGTATGTGTGTGGGGGGGGGTGGGGAAACTTTTAAAATCTTTCCCCTGCACGGGGAACCCGACCTTTTCCCTGTCGGGTCTCCGTTATCGTTGGGGCCTAGCACCGTGGAGCGGCCTCCAACCGGAACGACCTGGGGCTCCAGTCGCGGAGCCTGCGGACCTACTTACCATCATGGAGCTGGCCGAGTTCGGAGTGGGAGGAGCTGTGGTGGCGAGCTGCTGCGAACCGACCCCAGAGATTCGGAGGCTTACCGCAGGTCTGGTGGACAGTAACACCGGGAGCCCGTGGGTCCCTGCTGGGAGACCGCTTTTCGGGGCTTCCGCAACGGCAACTTCTCCCGCCCGAGTGTGGGGTTGAAAATTACCTGGAGTGGGGCCTTACATCGCCCGGCGCAGCTTTAACGGCCGTGGGACTTGCTAGCGCCCGCCAGGGGCTCCAACACCAAGACCCGGAGCGCCGGCGCGGTTTTAATGGCTGCGGGACACTTACTATAGCCCGCCGGGGGCTTTGACTCTGACATCGGGAGGAGAATGAGGAGTGCAGGGGAGAGATAAGACTTTGCCTTGCATCACAGTGAGGAGGAGATTCACTGTGATGGATGTTTGTGTAAATTGTGTTGTGTCTTGGTTCTTTTTCTTGTGTGTATGACTGCAGAAACCAAATTTCGTTTGAACCTCAATGAGGTTCAAATGACGACAAATAAATTGTATCATTGTATCATTGTATCATATATATATATATATATATATATATACTGGTCACTTCTCCCAGCAACCAAAGTTTTAAACAAGGAGTGCGAAAATGATATTAAACAAGTCTTATGTTAGGCAACACAGCTTTAGCATTTCCAAACCAAAGGCAACACAGCTTCAGCATTTCCAAACCAAAGACAACACAGCTATAGCATTTCCAAACTATATTATCAAACCACAATTAAGGGCACTGACAGGTCTGTAAAACCACTCACAGTTTAGTAGACATGTTATCTTCAACAACAAAAATGGTGGAAAGAAGGGCAAGACTGGAAACTCAGTATTCCAGGGCATAGATAATTCAGCTGTAAGAGATGGGTGAGGTAAAAGAGGAGAAGACATCACAAAATTGATTCGAAAGAACAACACTGCAATATTTGCAGAGAATGTCACAGAATGCTCTTCAACAGGTCATTATGATTGAAAATATAAAAAGGTGATCTCTCTGCTGGGATTATACTGCAGATTTCCCAGTGATTGAGTGAAGAGTTTCGAGATAAATCACTGAAAATTATGAAAGAGATCGGATTATAATAGGGGGTTTTAACTTAGCCATTAGTGTCTAGGATTTTCTTTGTGCAACAGGCGTGAATAAGCCGATGGGCTTATTCAAGGGATAATTCAAGGGAATTTATAAAGTGCTCCATAAGATATAAGAGGCCCATTCACAGCCCATTGAATCCGAACTGCCATTCGATCATAGTTGATCAAATTTTTTTTCACCCTCAACCCCATTCTCCTGCCTTCTTTCACCCTATAACCATTGATGCCCTATAATTCCAAATGAGCATTGCTCACTTCCATAAGGCAGCTGTGACTACGCATCATCACCTTCCTTTTACTTCATTGTGCAGTATTCAATGAAGTAACCCAGGTGTGATAACCCAGATACCTTGTGTCGTAGTTGACAAGTTAAAATACTGACACAAAAGAAGGCCATAACAGTCATAGTGTCTGCAAATTTAAAAAGATCTCCCCGGCCTAATTGCACCCTCCATCACAAGGTCCATAGTGTTTATCCCGCTGCTCTTCATGTACATCTAAGAATTATTTCAACATAACGGGGGTTTCTGTCTCCGCCACGAGATACAGACCACTACTACCCACTGTGTGAAACCAGTTTCCTCATTTCTGATTATGTCTTCATTTAAGGGAAATAGCCCTTCATATTTAAATTGTTTGCTCAAATCTTCTGAAATCAAGCACAGCTGGAGGCATCACACGGCAGTCATAATGATTTAAGTCTAAATGGACCAGGGAGGACTCATTACTAAGCTTTGCTCTATATGAATTGTACACCCACATTGTTTCTCACCTAGACCACGCCAGGACTCCTTTTTATGTAACCTTAAGTATCCATAAGTGCCTTTCACTGACTACGTCTGGTTCAATATTTTGGGTAATATGATAACACTCCCAGGAAGAGTCAATAATCTGTTCTCTTGCATGTAGCACTGGTGCCACCTCCACCCGGAAGGGTCTCTGGCCCAATCAGGTCTATTTCCAAAGCCCAATTAATCAGTTTCAGGCTGTGTAGAAGGATAGCTGTTTCATTTTAGCCGTGCAATGTGATATTACAAATCTGCTTAATAATTTCCTGAGACACTTCAAATAATCCCATTTAGTCTCTGTGGCAATTAAGATCTTACCTTGGTGACACAGATATCTCGGCATCCCCTGCAGTGCTTTGTCTCTTACAAATTGAAAGATCCTCAGGATTACTGTAAATCTGTAAGATAACTTGGTATATGGATCCAATCCATTGTCCATGTAATACGGCTGTGATTCTTGAAATCTACATGCAGCTGTGTCAAGGCGTGAGACAGGTCTAGCTTACTACCCAGAACCTGTCTACTCTGCAAAAGATAATCTTCTGAGGCATGCAACAGGTTCTACTCATCATCAGCAGCCCTATTTAGGGTGACCTTGCGGTTCCTGTATACTTGTCTAATCTGGTCAGCCTTGAGAACCATCATTTGTGGAGCTGCTCCTTCACTTTATTGCATCTTAGCGGCTCCCTCTGGTTTTCCTGACTTGAGCAGCTCTTCTCCACTATGGTTTAAATGTGTAGGGGTTGTCTCTGCCAACAATAATTGAGCTGGGCTCTTGCAGACTCACTGGTACCTTGCTAATAACACTGCTCCCCTCCCAGTCAAGAGGCAGTGCTGTTAGCCATCGATATCATCCATCCTGTGTAATTGGCGCACTGCTTTCTTGCCGTGAGATTCTGGTGCAAGATAATTCATCTAGAATCTGCAGGATACCCTAGATTTTACGTGGCGAAAGGAGTGTAGCTTCTGAATTTTGCACTGAATAAGGTGTGTGTATTAGCCACCCATTGATGGCTGATACTCGCCCCTGTCTCTTGTTAATTTTCTTGGCGATCTGATAATCATTGGCATGCTGCAGACCTGCATCCACCACTGTCCGCCACTGTTAATACTGTCCAGCATGCTGTAAAGTGGTCCTCCATGGCCACTTCCTACTGCTGTTAACCCCACCATATGGACACTTGTCCTTCTCTGACTTCACTCCAAGGTGCTTTCTGTTACATTATGGCATAATGTTGTAGGGGGACAAAGAAAGGGCCATCATTTCTGTTCTTTCATGAGGCCAATCGCATATTCTGGAATCAAGACCTAAGTTTGCAAGACAGAGACGGCCTTCCATTCCACACGGGTATTCCAATCCATCTGCTTTGATTGCTTCACCTGGACATTTGTCAGCCTTGTACTTTAGAGATAGGGCATGGAAACAGGCCCTTCAGCCCACCAAGTCCGTGCCGACCAATGATTACTACTTCTATCCTACATGCTAGGGACAATTTACAAAAGCCAATTGACCTGCAAACCTGTAAGTCTTTGGAGTGTAGGAGGAAACTGTATCACCTGGAGAAAACCCACGCAGTCACAGGGAGAATGTACAAATTCTGTACAGACAGCTCCCTTAGTCAGGATCGAACCCAAGTCTCTGGTGCTGTAAATCAGCAACTCAACCCTTGGCCACCCAGCCAGTCCAGCCAACTGCTGACCCCACAATAATCAGCCTATACAGGTTGATTGCACCTTTTCTTCTGTGCCTTTAGCCTGACCACAAGGTTACCAACTATTTTGTCTGGTCTATGTATAAGATCCAGATTAAAATGCCCCTTCGTACCTTTTACAATGTCCTCCTTCAGAGACCTAAGTTCCGGTTCATGGTCAGAGTCATGGAGTTATACAGCAGGGGGACAAGCCCTTTATCTCGATTTGACTGTCTGAGCTTGTCCCATTTCCCTGTGTATGGCCCATGATGTGAGTAGATATTTAATGTCAAGTCTACAGTCCAACAATTAACAACAAAGTAGCCAACTTGTACATGGTTGCCATTTCCTACTCTGTTCCCCTGTCGTGCAGTGCGATATTGTTTGCTCTCCTGATCAGTTCCACTCATTCTACAGCAAATGACTGAGACATCTACTCTAGCTCAACTACTTGAACTACATACACACCTGCCATATTCACCTTATTTCTGCCTCGCTACTGCTTCAGCCAACTGTGTGGCAAACTCATAGCTGATGTAGCATTTGTAGGCTTTTGTCTTGTTATTTCAAAATGCAAACAGCAAGGATAAATGAGGACAATTTGAATGTAACACATCCTTTAATGAAGAAAGCTAACACCTGGCTATTAACTATAGTTGCTGCAATAATGAATCCAAAATGTGCTAATTGGTGTGTCTAGTAAGCTGTGGTGTTTGTGAAATGTGTAGGATTAAGATTAATGCATCCTAAAGTTATTAACTCACAGTAATTGCTTGTCAAAAACATTAAACAATTTGAACATTTTGGTGATGTTTGAATGGGCATTATTATTACACATAAAATCTGTTCAGCGCACCAACTATTGGGGAGGTATATTTTGTGTGCTATATACTGTAGACCTTCCAAGCTGAAAGCTGCATCAGCACATTTGCCTATTCTATGCATATGTGCTGACATAGAAGAGTACAGCACAAGAACAGGCGCTTTGGCCCATCATATCTGTGCAGAACATAATGCCAGAACCAATTCTTATCTGCCTGGAGTAATCCATATCCCTCCATTCTCATATGCACACGCCTATGCAAAAGTCTGCTAAATGCCATTATCACATCTGCCTCAACCAACACAGTCGGCAGCACCTTCCAGACACTCACCACCCTCAGTGCGGGAAAAAAAAACCTGTCCCACACATCTGCTTTAAACTTTGCCACTCTCACCTTAAAGCTACTGTATGCCCTCTGGCGTTACATTTTTCCAAATGTTAATTCTGGTCAAATTGGAGGTGCCAGGACCCTAAAATTGAGTAAAGGCTTATGTACTGTTAGGCCATTTGGTCAATTTAAATGTGCCTTCTGCAGAAATGGGACAAGCTGCAGAATGATGCCCGCTTGTCTGGAGACCTAGATAAGAGTTGCAGGGAAAGAATGGGACATCTGGGGATTCTTACAATTAGGTGTAAATTGCATGAAACGGATTGGGTGAATGCAAACCAGACATACATATTGTAAATATTGTTGCAAAGCTTTACTTTGCTAGATGTTGATTGGGTTAAGTGTTGAGCCTTGTCTGGGTTTCTTGAACATTTAAGCACATGTTGCATAATTCATCTTGTTAACTTGCATCTAGAAACTTTGTCAGATACATTGTATTAGTTACTGTATTATTGGGTTAGGGAAATGTCTCTCGTGTACTGTGTTAATCAATATCAGTTATTGGACTGTAAAGAGACCACCCCCATATGGTTCGGCCCCTCACGTTTCGAGGACCTATAAAAGGTAGCTCCCACGAGGTCTGATGTCGATCTTCTGGGAGAATGCTTAGGACTGCATTCCCTTTAGCAGTGTCTCTGCTTGCACGAGGCTAGAAGGGTTTGGCCAAGCAGATATAAAGATCGAACCCGTGGTGGTTAGGTATGGTAGTGGGGAACTGTTATTGTATTTTTCCAAAATAAAGTTTAGATGCGCAAGTGCTTGACAGTATTTTATTGACTGAAACTAGACTGGGTGAAGCTTAGAACGAGCTATTTACACAACCTGGAAAAAGGTTCTGACTGCCTACTTTATCTATGCTTCTCATAATTTTATATGATCCAGCATGAAGTTTGGAAGATGATATGCTGGCCATTATTGAGAGTCTTGCTACAATTGCACAGGACATTTGGTCCACACATAGATTATTATATGCAGTTCTGTCTCTGTGCCAAAAGAAATAAAGATGTCTTGAGGCAAATCAATGTAAAATTCTTGGTCGATTCTTGTATGAGGCCTTTGCCATGTACAAGTAGGCTACTTTGTTGTTAATAGTTGGACAGGAGACTTGACACAACTTGCCCAAACTGACCCACAGACTTCCATCTACACTAGTCACACCTGTTTGTGTTTCGCCCGTATCCCTCTAAACTTATCCTATCCATTCCATTAAGCCTTTATCACTGAAATTAAGAAGTAAAAGTGAGGTGGTCAACGTCACCCATTCCTTCTCTCCAGAGATGCTGCCTTTACCGCTGAGTTACTCCAGCTTTTTGTGTTTATCTTGTGTGAAATGATTATGGGTTATACCCATCCAGCTAATGGTAAGCAAAAAGTATCCATCCATGGCATGTGTGCTCTTAATATTGGAGTAGACTCTTCTTTTTGGGGTTCTGGTTATTTAACAATATGCAAGGCTGCCTCACAGCTCCAGTGATCAGGGTTCAAAACTGATCTCTGATCCTGTTTGTGTGTAGTTTGCAATTTCTCTCTGTGACTGTGGGATTTTTCCTGGATGGCCCAGTTTCTACCCACATTCGAAAGATATGCTGGTAGGCACATTGATTGGTTGTCAAATTACTCCACCGTGTAAGTGGTTGGTGGGAGAATCCAAAAATGGAGTTAATGGACACATGTGAGAGAATAATATGCAGAGAAATAAGTGGCAGAGCAGGGTTGCTCGGACAGCTAGCAATGATTAGATGGGAAAATGGCATACGGATATATGCAGTGATTATGGCAAGATTATCAGGCAGAGCATTGGAAACCTTGTGTTCAAGAAGGAGCATTGGAAACCTTGTTCCGCTTATGAGCAACCCCATACCTGAATTGAAAGCTTTCGATGAAGATATTAGGGGCCAATGATCTATCTGCTTTGAAATCTAAATATATAGCAAGAAAGATAAGACAAAACTAATGGGAAAAAATATGCTTAATGATGGAAAGTTATTTTTATTAACCTCATGTGACTATGTTTTGTTTTATAGATTTAACTTGAGTTGCAGCAGGTTTCAAAATAAGAGAGTGCATATGCAAGGAAAAATAAATACATGGCGATATTCAGTGACTAACCAGCCCTGATTGACAGAAGAATAATGGCAAGTTTATAAAACTCTTCCATGCAATAGTTCACAATTACTTCTTCTCCATTGATACGTTATCTGAAGCAGAAGAAACACCCATAGACTTTTGTACAATCTTGGTCCTTTTAATGCTTTGGGCAATGTGCTGTTTCCTCCCGTCACATCTATAAACAGAATCTATCAAATTAAGATATGATGTTGCAATAATTGGTCATTGTTTGGTACTGGATGCAATGATTCTTAAGATAGTGATGGATATGCTGTCACAATGGATTACAAGTATGACCACAATTCCTTAATAGATAACATCTCATTATAAAGGCATTCTTAATTAATGCACGTTAAACTTGATAATTACATAAAATGGGAGAAAATATTGTTGACACCGTTATTTGCTGTATTTCTGAGGCATGGATTTGACAGTGTAAATACCCATAATTGTTGAATTTGAATAAAATTGGTTGAAAAGTATTTTGTGCAACATTATCTCACTGTTACAAAATTGAGTTACAATGCAGAAAAATGGATTATCCATAGTCATAGAGTGATACAGTGTGGAAACAGACCCTTTGGCCCAACTTGCCACACCGGCCAACAATGTCCCTGCTACACGTCCCTCTTGTCTGCTGCTTCGTCTATATCCCTCCAAACCTGTACTATCCATGTACCTGTCTAACTGGTAGCGGCTCCACCCTCTCTGGAGACTAAGAAAAGCAGGTCTCCCTACTGTTCACCTAAGGACCTTCTACAGGGGCACCATCGAGAGTATACTGACCTACGGCATCACTTCCTGGTTTGGGAGCTGCAAGGCTTATGAACAAAAACAACTTAACAGGATAGTGAAGACAGCCAGTAGGATCATTGGTGCTCCACTCCCTTTCCTGTTGGAGATCTATCAGAAACGTAGCATCCGCAAAGCCATCTCCATTATTAAGGATCCCTATCACCCATCACACCACATCTTCTCCATTCTGCCATCTGGGAAGAGGTACAGGAACATCAGCTGCAAAACCAGCAGGATGCTACACAGCTTCTTCCCACGGGCAATAAGACTGGTTAACGGACTGTGTCCCCTCCCCATATATCATACACCAACAAATCTAACCTCGCCCATACTTTGACAGCTAGACACCTGACAAAGCAAAGCCACTGTTCGGTCTGAATGTCTGTTTTTATTTCAATTTTTAGGCCTATTTTAGATATGTTAATTTTAATTTTAAAAGCTATATGTATTTATTCTGTTTTTATTAACTGCACTGACGGGAACTGATTGAGAAACAATTTTTCGTTTCTTCTGTGTATGTAAGTACTCAGTTAAAATGACATTAAAGTAAATACTGAATACTGAACAACTGTTTCTTAAACAATGGGATAGGCCTAGCCTCAACTACCACCTCTGGCAGCTTGTTCCATACACCCACCACTCTTTGTGTGAAATGTTACCCCAATTAAATCTTTTCCACTTCATCTTGAACCTATGCCCTCTGGTCCTCGATTCCCTTACACTGGGCTAAAAGACTCTGTGCATCTACCCGATCTATTCCTCTCATGATTTTGTATACCTCTATAAGATCTCCTCTCATCCTCCTGCACTCCATGGAATAGAGACCCAGCCTACTCAGCCTCTCCCTATAGCTCACACCCTCTAGTCCTGGCAATATTCTTGTAAATCTTTTCTGAACCCTTTCAAGCTTGACAATATCTTTCCTATAACATAGTGCCCAGAACAAACACAATATTAGACAATAGACAATAGGTGCAGGAGTAGGCCATTCGGCCCTTCAAGCAAGCACCACCTAAATGCTAATATTCTAAATGCGGTCTCACCAACGTCTTATGCAACTGCAACATGACCTCCCAACATCTATACTCAATACTCTGACTGATGAAGGCCAAAGCCTTTTTTACCACCTTTTATACCTCCGACTCGACCTTCAAGGAACCATGCACCTGTACTCTTAGATCCCTCTGCTCGACAACACTACTCGGAGGCCTACCATTTACTGTGTAGGTGCTGCCCTTGTTCGACGTCCCAAAAGCAAAACCTCACACCTTTCCGTATTAAATTCCATCAACCATTCTACCGCCCACTTGGCCAATCGATCCAGATCCTGCTGTAATCTTTCACAACCACTATCTGCAATAGCACTAACTTTTGTATCATCATTAAACTTGCTAATCTTGCCCTGTATGTTCTCTTCCAAATCATTGATGTAGATGACAAACAGTAACGGGCCCAGCACCGAACCCTGAGGCACACCACGAGTCACAGGCCTCCATTTTGAGAAGCAACCTTCCACCATCACCCTCTGCTTCCTTCCATGAAGCCAATTTGCTATCCATTCAGCTATCTCTCCTTGGATCCCATGCGATCTAACCTTCCAAAGCAGCCTACGATGCGGAACCTTGCTGAATGCCTTACTGAAATCCATGTACACAACATCTACAGCTCTGCCCTCATCAACTCTTTTGGTCACGTCTTGAAAAAAATCAATCAGATTTCTGAGACACGACCTCCCACGTACAAAACCATGCCGACTATCCCTAATCAGCCCTTGCCATCCAAATGCCTGTATAACCTATCCCTCAGAATACTCTCCAGTAATTTACCAACAACAGATGTTAAGTTCACTAGCCTATAGTTCCCAGCATTTTCCCTGCAGCCCTTCTTGAAAAGAGGTACAACATTTACCACCCTCCAGTCTTCCGGCACCTCTCCTGTATTTAAGTACGACTCGTAAATTTCAACCAGGGCTCCTGCAATTTCCTCTAGTTTCACGCAATGTCCTCGGATATACTTGATCAGGCCCTGGAGATTTGTCTACTTTTAAACACGACAGTACCTTCAGTACTTGTTCGATGGTAACTCCTACTCCTCGGTAAATACACAGGAGAAATATTAATTTAGTACCTTGCCCATCTCCTGTGGCTCCACACAGAGGTGAATTCCTGAGAGGCCCCACTCTCTCTCTAGTTGCCCTTTTCCCCCTTATGTATTTATAAAAGGTCACAAAGGGAGGATTCCAAGGCCCTTGGAAGTATGTTATAGCTGCCTACCTGTCCACATGTTGATACAATTATCAGTCAGTGGTCTTGTTCACAGTTCAATATTCAATCATTGTAATAATGACTTTAAAACACTGTATACATATATACAGAGAATTAAATAAATCTAACATCATGTGATAATTTTAAATGTTAGGTACGGATTATCTTGGATAAGTACTCGGGAGCTGAGGGAGAAAAAGTATTAGGCCATACAGAGAAGGTTTACCAGACTGATTCCTGGGATGTTAGGACTTTCATATGAAGAAAGGCTGGATAGACTCGGCTTGTACTCGCTCGAATTTAGAAGATTGAGGGGGGACCTTATAGAAACTTACAAAATTCTTAAGGGGTTGGACAGGCTAGATGCAGGAAGATTGTTCCCGATGTTGGGGAAGTCCAGAACAAGGGGTCACAGTTTAAGGATAAGGGGGAAATCTTTTAGGGCCGAGATGAGAAAAACATTTTTCACACAGATAGTGGTGAATCTCTGGAATTCTCTGCCACAGAAGGTAGTTGAGGCCAGTTCATTGGCTATATTTAAGAGGGAGGTAGATGTGGCCCTTGTGGCTAAAGGGATCAGGGGGTATGGAGAGAAGGCAGGAACGGGATACTGAGTTGGATGATCAGCCATGATCATATTGAATGGCGGTGCAGGCTCGAAGGGCCAAATGGCCTACTCCTGCACCTAATTTCTACGTTTCTATGTTGAGCTTAAAACAAGATTTTGCATACTAATTGCTGGGACATAAACATTTCATAAAATGTAAATAACTAGAACTGCCCTCAAATATCATGCTAGTGGCTATATTAGGCGTAGGGTTGGGCAGAAATAGATGATGATGATGATCTATCCCATTTATTGCAAACGAAGTAAGCAGCAAAACTTAATATGCGATAATGTCTTAATGTAGAAGGGAGAATGACAATGCTTTCAAAGACGTCCAACAATAGTGACGATTTCTAAAATCTGAAGTATAACTAGTCTTAATTATACTACTTCAGTTTCAAACCCCCCATATTTTTTTATTCTGAGAAAGGAAGATTTAGCAGTAAAAATATTTATTATGCATATTCTGTACTTAAAACTGTTCAACAAAATTGACAATTTCCCATCTAATTTTTTTTTAAATTTAGACAGTGACAATTGCTTTTTGAGCTATGACATGTATGTAGAGTTCACAATATTTTGCTTTCTGAAGTTCGCTTACAAAAGTGAAATAAAAGTTAATTTTGCTTTAGAAATACTGCTTTAAATGCACAATAAATCAAAAAAGGGCCTGAGGCACGGGCATGGGGGCTAATGAAGAATTGCCATAGGTATCATTTGCATCTTAACAATATAATCAGAACAATTCAAGGACCGGTGATCAATTCATTGGGCTTCATTACATCTTAACTTGAAAGCTTTTTCTGTTGAAACCACTTTAGACAGACTACATAGTGCCATCGAAAGAGACAATTTGGCTTAATCAGGCCATGTCAGTAATTTATGTTTTACTTAAGCCACCTCCTATCGTTTCTCCTTTATCGGCCTAACCCTCTGTTCCTTTCAATCTTTTGTTTTGTCCAACCTCCTCTTAAATGCACCCAAACTCATCCCTTCAACCAATCACACCTTGTATCTCCAAGTTCTACATTCCTGCTACTCTTTCTGTAGAGACGTTTCTTCAGAATTCTCTATTGTTTATTTTGCTAATTTTATATATTGGTAGCCTATTGTTATGCTCATTCAATGACAACCAACACTTTACATAATTTTAAAGGCCTCTTTTAAGTATCCCTCCCTCCTGTTCTTTTCTCAATTGGCGAATTTGTACTCCAAGATCTTTGAATGTCAGTCTGGAAGGTACGTTGCCAATGCGTCGGGCAATTGCCTGAGCTATATTGGTTTTCCTTGATCCACTGCGATTGGCTGACAATGAACCTTAAAATCATATTGCTATGGAACGAAATACTCAGAATAATTAAACAGGACACAATGCACTTGTTGAGCTTTACAATTTTTAATATAGGTGTATAAATGGCCTGAGAATAGTGATAACTGTAATTTCAATGCGACTACTGGTCCACGCCAACGGGGTTTTAAAAGACTGATTTTAAAAAACGATGGTATTGTGTATGCTCCAACTATTGTGTGTTATCATTTGCTGCATTTACTAGGTTTTTAATTTTTTGTGATTAATTCCAGCTAGAAAACAAAAACATGTAATTTTCAACTGAGAACACACAGAGAAAGATGTTTGTAGTGACTCCGATATATGACAGAAACATAAAAGGAAATGTTCTTTCACTAACACTACTTTTAAGTACGGGTGGTTATTGCCATTATTGAATAAGAAGAACACTATTTCAACTGAACTGACAAATTTGGTAAACTAAACATTACTTTTAATCAAAAAAGACCAAATAAAAATGATAGATGAGGGTTACGTGTATAGCTGGATTGAAGAATGCAAGTGATCTGTGATTGCATATCGGGTAAGATAATGTGGTAAAGAAACCTTGTTAAAAGTAGAGATAGGTTTGAAGAGCAAATTAGAAGAAATTCACACCAAATACAATACACCAGGGGTGAAGGTGGCTGCAGGAATCAGCAACGGAATTCAGCCCATCAAGAGTGAGTTTGCAGGTTTGGGAACTAGTTGAATTTTTATCTTCCTGTTTTATCTGAAATCTCCCATAACAGCAATCAGTCATGCAATAAGTCACACCATACCTGAAAAGAGGTTTATTGAACATGGATGTAAAATCATCTCTGCAGCCATTTGTCTTGAATATGGACAACTTTCCATGGAATTTAAAATAAAAGTTCAAGCCTCATCAATGTTTATTACATCTTGTGCTTTTTATATCAATACTCAGTAATCACATTAATGCTCCAATGTCAATTTTTTATAATTCAAATCCAAATTTTTGCATATGATTCTTTTTGTCAATACTCGGGATTTCATAGAGTACAATTATGCAATTTTTAGACTAAAAAGTATTTCTTGAATTAATTTAAAAGATCAAATAATTTAAACAAAAAATTCTAAGAATTTTAAAACCAGCAGGATGATGGATGGTTGGGAACAGTTTGAGACCATGTGACCAAGGTCTGATGTGTTTTCCTGTGACTCCATTGTGACCGTGTCCTTTTTGAGCTCCAAAAGGCCGCACTATGTTTTCCAGGCCCACAAAAGTAACAAAATAAGATGTAGCAATCTGCACAGATTTGGATAATGGGGCAGAGGCATGTAGCCTTCTTGCAGTCTTCAGTCAAGTCTTGACGAAAGAAAACTTGGTGCTTGCAAGCCTAAAAATTGCAGGATTATTCAGCACAGTTTTGTTGCTGTAATACTCTTGTACAGCTTGCCTATTGTTCAGTTTGAATGGAGGTTACTGTGAATAAGTACAGTCCATCATCTGATTGAATTCTCTGGGCTGTGCACTCCTGTAGAGACCTTTTCTCTGGTCATCGCATTATGCAATCACTGTACAACGAGATGCTCCCATATCAGCCTAAGTGGTGGAAGTTAACTTTCCACAGAATCACATGCTCACAGGCTGCGACCACCTTGATGGCTTTAATGAATGCCTTGCCCAAGGACTTCGATTGTAACTCGAGTCTCTGCTTGGAGGAACCATACAGTGGTTGCTTGCTTTGCCTGTTAATTGTAGGAATCATCTGCAATATATATACAAAAGGTTTCACACACACACTCCAATGTTAGCAGTGCAAAGTGTTTTCTATTTAAGTGATTCAGGCAATTTTATATATATTTTTTTCAAATTGAAGGCACTTGGTTTTATGGCATGTCATGGTGGTTTGGTTTTCTCACTTCAGACATATGACCAGTTGTGTTCTTATGGCCACAAGCAAACTTCTATTTAGCCCATGTACTATTTGTGCCCAGTTCACATACAGTGGGCAGAAATGCATGCAGAGAGACCAAACGTGTAATAAAGCACAGCAAAGTTGACAGTGAAGGGGGCAGGAGAGAAATTAAATGTTTGCTATGGACAATCGTGAGATCAAGTATTCACAGCAGAATGAACAGCTGAGGACAAGGCCCCACAGTTTTCTAATGCTTTGCTGAAAATTTCTCAAGGGGAGTAATTGTCAGCAGATCTTTTACCCTGTTTTCAGTAGGAATTTTTCTTTTGTTGGCCGCCCATTATATCTCATGTTGATAAGCATCTCCGTTCAACTGTAATAAAAGCAGCTAAATCTTTGTGCTTTGTCAAAATCTCTTAGCTCGCTTGGAGCCCGTCAAGATGCAGTTGTATTTTCAAATCCTTCCAAAACAACAACAAAAAAATCTTTCTTGGGCTGACGACTTTTCATGGAACATTTTTGTTTTTTTAATTCAAATCTCGCATCCTTCTCACTCCCATGATGCTTTTCATCACCAATCGCACTGTTGGAATCTGCAGTCAGCTGATGAATCTTTGGTAATTTTTTTTTAAAGGTCCATGTATAAAGACTCATTCTTTGTGCAATGCCTGATGAATCCTTTCACAGCCTCTGCCATAGTAAGGTCACCTTCGATGGCTTAACATGGCGATGAGAAGAGTGATTGGAAACAGCCATATATGTATTAATACGGAAACTGTGCCACCAGTTTTCAAGTCTAAATTAAGAAAAATAAATAAAAATTAGTAAATTTCTTAAAGGTAAACTATTTCAAAAAGTGACAACAATATCAAAAGCTATAATATTAATGTATCTAGTAAAATACTGAAGTTGCTGCCATTTGCTTTATAATTTCACACTTTTCACTTGATAGGTACCCGAATACTAAATTAATAAGGCCTTTACCGTATACATTTTTTACTAATTAAAAAGATTAACTATTCAAAACACGCAATGCTAGAAATACAGCCTTAAGGATTCAGAAGGAAGAACCAAAGATCCTATAGCGGAGCATAAGATCTTTGGGAAGAACTGTCTTAATGGAGTGCAGGGAGTCAATTTGTGCAAGGGGATTCACAAAGGTTTTACAGTTCTCCCAATTTTGCTTTCATCCCAGTCCCACTTGAAGCTTTTGTTGTTTTGAAAAATATAGATCTAATAAAAGGGGACAATTTGGAATTGTACTAGTAATATTATTAGTTGGTTCAATCCCAGTGTTTCTCTCAGAATTCCTTTGTTCCTGAATTGTTAAGCCCTGCACTGATAATGTGCGTCATTTTGCAGAAAGCATAAAGATTAAAGATAAAAAAGGATGTACTTCCATTTATACAGAGGCTTTCCTGACTTCAGTACTTCCCAAAGTGCTTTGCAAACAATGATTTCCCTTTGAAGTGTGGACATAGTGGTACTTTATGAAACACAGCAGCCAATTTATTTACTTGAACACAGTGATGAAATAGCTGCCCACGTGATATTTTTTTGGATTATTGTTTCGCATTTGGGAAGAAAAAGCACAGTTTTGTGGAATGAGTGTAAATATTACAAAGGCAGTTGGTTGCCTTGAACCAACCGGCCCTTTACATGTGCACATGTAGAGCTCCTTTGCGTTATTAACGGAAAGCAATAACATTTGTTTACCATTCAGATATTTTGGTGAAGTACGCATAACAATGCAATGGAATTTGAAGCTTAATTTCCTTACATTTCTTCATTTGAAAGGTAGTCGATCAGTGCTTCTTAACCTGGTTTTTATTATTATTTTGTAAATTATATTGACACGTTAATCTAAACTCAAGTTATGCATTACAAATATTCCCATCTTGGAAAGAAAGAGTCCACAATATAGTGATGGAATTATTGTAAATAGGCTGGGAGAAAGAGGAGGGGGTGAGTGAGGGGGTGGGAGGAGAGGAGAGGGAGAGAGAAGAGGGGGAGTTGGAGGGGGGAGAGAAGAGACGAGGAGGGGGAGTAGAGGAGGGGGAGAGGTGGAGGGGGGAGGTGGAGGGGGAGGGATGAGGAGGGGGAGAGGTGGAGGGGGGGAGAACAGGAGGGGATGGAGGAGATGGGAGGGTGGAGAGGGGGTGAGGATAGGAGTGGTAGAGGTGGAGGGAGAAGGGGGAGTGGAGGGGGGTGAAGAGGGAGGGGGTAGAGAGGGAGGGGGTAGATAGGGAAGGGGTAGGACATCTTGCTCTATCTGATTTTAAATAGAGGGGAGAGAGAGAGAGAAGGGAGAGAGAGAGGGGGGGGGAGAGAGAGGGGGAGAAGGGGAGAGAGAGGCGGAGAGGGAGAGAGGGAGGGGGAGAGAGAGGGGAGAGGGAGGGAGAGAGAGGGGGGAGAGAGGGGGGGAGAGGGAGGGGGAGAGGGAGGGGAAGAGCAAGGGGGAGAGGGAGAGAGGAGTGGAGAGAGAGAGGGAGGGAGAGGGATATGTAAATGAGACCCATTGTGATTGGACATCTGAGGGATGGCATTGAGACATCACACATTGAGAAAAAGCAGTGAAAGGATGAACTGAATGTTCTAATTTTACAAACATTAAAATCAAATAGAGCAAGATGTTCTACCCCTTCCCTATCTACCCCCTCCCTCTCTACCCCCTCCCTATCTACTCCCTCCCTCTCTACCCCCTCCCTCTCCACCCCCCTCCACTCCCCCTTCTCCCTAAATTGAATGAATATACGTTTATTGTCATTGCACAATACTGTGCAACAAAATTCCATTACATCTCCTCCGGTTAAAAAAATACAAACACGACAACCATTGACACATATGTACACTTATTAGTAAAATAATAAATAAGTATTTAAAAAGAATTAAAAAGAATTTGGCAGCATTTCTTGGAATTACATTTTGCTTCCCCAGTGTTCTCTGTTGGAATTAAGCTCTTTTATCGCACATGGGTAGAAACTATTTTTTAGTCTATTTTTCAGAGACCTGAATCGCCTCCCAGAGGGTAGCAGAGTGAAAAGGTGGTTGCCAGGGTGGGATGTGTCCTGCTTGATATTTGTGGCCCGGCGCAAGCATCGGGCCCTATATATATCATCCAAGGAGGGCAGTTGAGCGTTTGTAATGCTCTGCGCAGTTTTTATAATTCCCTGCAGCGCCCTCCTCTCAGCCACAGCACAGCTAGCAAACCACACCAGGATTCCATAGGAGAGGATACTTTCCATGGCGCATCGGTAGAAGGACAGCAGCAGCGGCCGTGAGATGTTTGCTCTCCACAGAGACATCAGGAAATACAGCCGCTGATGTGACTTCTTCACGAGAGTGACGGTGTTCATTTGAGGTCCTGGGAGATGTTTATTCCCAGGAACTTAAAGCCAGTGACTCTCTCCACCATGTCTCCTTTGATGTATAAGGGAGCAGGTTTCTCTCTCCTCTTCCTCCTGAAGTCGACGACCAGTTCTTTTGTCTTTGATGGGTTGAGTACCAGATTGTTTTTGGTACACCAGACAGTCAGTTTTTGGACTTCATCCCTGTAGGCAGACTCGTCGTTGTTGTTTATCAGTCCCACCACAGTCGTGTCGTCCGCAAACTTGATGATCCTGTTTGTACTGTGTGTTGGTATACAGTCATAAGTGTATATTGTATACAAGATGGGACTCAGCACACAACCTTGTGGCGCTCCTGTGCTGAGCATCAGGACTGGGGAGTAATTGGACCCCATCCTGACAGTCTGTGGGCGGTCTGTTAAAAAGTCCTTAATCCATCCGCATGTGTTTGCATTAACACCCAGATCAGACAGTTTGTCCACCATTCTGCTGGGGATGATGGAATTAAATGCAGAACTAAAATCTACAAATAACATCCTCACATATGAGCCAGGACGCTCCAGATGTGTCAGTGCAGAATGTAGAGCTATGTTGATGGCATCCTCCGTTGACCTATTAGCTCTATATGCAAACTGATGCTGATCCAGGGTGGATGGGAGTGAGGACTTAATGTGGGCCAGGACCAGCCGTTCAAAACACTTCATCACCATTGAAGTGAGAGCAACAGGTCTATAGTCATTCAAGCCAGTAATGGATGTTTTTTTGGGTACAGGCACGATGGTAGCAGTCTTAAAGCATTTAGGGACAGTGCACGTTGACAGAGAGAGGTTAAAGATGTCGCTAAAAACCTCCGCTAACTGGTCTGCACAGTCCCGCAATACTCTCCCTGGGATGCCATCTGGGCCAGCAGCCTTTCTGGGGTTGACCCTGCGGAGTGTTCTTCTGACGTCCTCCGTACTCACAGTGAGTGGCACAGTGAGTGCCAGGTCGTCAGTGCTGGGTGCGGCTGCAGGTGCAGGCTCTGCCTCATTCAGCTCAAAACGGGCGAAAAAGTGGTTGAGCTCCTCAGCTAGCGAGTTGTTACTGCTGCTGATGATCGCCCCCCCCCCCCCTTGCCCTTGTAGTTTGTGAGTTGCTGAATGCCCTGCCAGACACGCCGAGGGTCCCTCTCGTTAAAATACCCCTCTAACCTTCTTCCATAGGCTGTCTTTGCCTCTTTAATGGCTCTCTTTAGTTTAGATCTGGCAGTGCTGTACAATTCATCACTGCCAGATCTAAAGGCTGAGTTGCGTTCCCTCAGCAGGTTCCTGACATCCCTGGTCATCCAAGGTTTGTTGTTTGGATAGCACCTGACATCCCTGGTCATCCATGGTTTGTTGTTTGGATAGCACCTGACATCCCTGGTCATCCATGGTTTGTTGTTTGGATAGCACCTGACCTCCCTGTCGACAGTGACGTTGTTGATACAGTTCTGTATATAGAACATGACTGTGGATGTGTATTCTTGTATGTCCTGGTTTGCAAACAGGTCCCACTCGGTGCGCTCAAAACAGTCCTGAAGTTGGGCGGCAGCGCCCTCGGGCCAAGTCTTTATGTTTCTCACACTGGGCTTGGTTCTCATAATGAGAGGTCTGTATGCCGGGGTGAGAAAGCGTGTTAGATGGTAAGACTGGCCGAGGTGAGGGAGAGAGGAGGCTTTGTATCCATCCCTAATGTTGCTGTACACGTGATCCAGTGTATTTTGACCTCTCGTCGGACACGTGACATGCTGGTGGAATTTAGGGAGGACAGTTTTTAGATTAGCCTGGTTGAAGTCTCCAGCCACGATGAAAATCCCATCAGGGTGCGCAGTCTGTAGTTTGTTGATTGATGCTAGCAGGGTGTTCAGTGCTAGCTTGACGTTGGCACTTGGTGGAATATAAACAGCCAGAATAACGACAGCTGTGAACTCCCGCGGCAGGTAGAAGGGTCGACATTTCAATGTAATAAACTCCATGTCTGGTGAACAATGTCTCTCGACAACGTTTACATTTGTACACCATTTGTCATAGGAGTAAATACATAGCCCCCCTCCTCTGCTCTTACCGGAGTCACTGCTCCTGTCGGCCCGGTGTGCTGTGCGACCTACCAGACTGATGGCCTCGTCCGGGATCCCAGCGTGAAGCCAGGTCTCAGTTACCACCATAATCGAGCAGGTTTGCACAGTTGTGTTTTCTTCATTGATCAGCTCCAGCTCGTCCATCTTGTTGCTGAGCGATCGGGCGTTCGTCAAAAAGATGCTGGGTAGCGCTGGTCTGTAAGGAGCTTCCTTTAGCCTAGCGTGAATGCCGGCTCGACAACCGCGCTTCTGCCGCCTCCGTCTGCGCCGCCTCCCGCACCGTCCGTTCGGTAAGGTAATCCACTCGGACTCCGCTGGGCGGGTGATTTCTGGCGGGATATAATCGTTGTGGGAGCTTCTTGCGAACTCTAGTTCGCTACACAGCGTCCCAATCCTTAGAAGGTCCTGCCGGTTGTGTTTCGAGTCGCAGGTCCACAGACAAACGGACAAAACAGACAAAAACAACAACATCCACACGGGGGAGAGCAAAGCCGCTGCATTCAGGTGTGCCGCCATTTTCCACAAATGCTGCCTGTCCTGCTAAATATTTCGAGCACTTTTGGTATTTCATACAGGTTTCCAACAGCTGCAGCCCTTTTCATTCATTTACTGAATCTAAAAATGCCAGAATCATCTCAATGGCATTTGGATAGACCTTGCTTCAAGTTTATTCCATTGTTCACACCTGCATGAGTACAGTATTAATTAAAATATAACATATTTAAAGAAACGATAATTAAATGTTTGTCTGGTTATTAATGGGAATGACATTAGCTCGTCTGGCATCACCAAAGTCCCAAATGTGTTGGACTGTCAGTTTGACTGTGTTTAAAATAATAAACAGGCATGCTTCAGAAACTAGGGCTAATTAAAAGCTGTGCAACCCCTAAAGAATTAATTACAAATTCACCAGTGTTCATTTAAAAAATGTGGATGTTGCTGGGAAGACCAGGGTTTATTGGCCCCTCGGCATGTTGTTGCCGCAGCCATTTCAAAGAGAGGGTTAGTAGGTCTGGAGTCACTGGCTCTTTATGGGTTTACTTCATTACTTGAATTTAAGTTCCACTTCATGGTGTGATTCAGACTCATGTTCCTGGATCAAACATCTAGACCTCTGGCTGTCAGTCCTTAGTACTTTGTTCTTTCGTTGGTATCATTTAAAAACAAATTGGATAGGCATATGGATGAGAAGGGAATGGAGGGTTATGGTATGAGTGCAGGCAGGTGGGACTAAGGGAAAAAAGTTGTTCGGCACGGACTTGTAGGGCCGAGATGGCCTGTTTCCGTGCTGTAATTGTTATATGGTTATATGGTTTCAAATCAAGATTACAGTCAGGGGTCGCAGCCAGCAATTTGACAACTGCTCGTAAACCTAGAGCACTCTGGAGGAAGGAATACGGGATGTTGTTTCCTCTGTTATAGTGATACAACACATTGGAGAGGCCGCAGGGAGTATCATGTCACCCTGCTATGGGAAAGATGCCATCAAGCGGAGAAGAGTGCAAGGCGGCACAGTGGCATAGCGGTAGAGCAGCTGCCTTACAATGCCAGAAACCTTGGTTTGATCTTGACTGCGGGTGATGTCTGTGTGGAGTTTGCACATTCTTCCTGTGAACGCGTGGGTTTTCTCCGGGTGTTCCAGCTTCCTCCCACACTCCAAAGGCATACAGGTTTGTAGGTTAAATGGCTTCGGTAAAATTGTAAATTGTCCCTAGTGTGCAGGATAGTGTTAGTATATGGGGTGATTGCTGGTTGGCGCGAACTTGGTGGGCCAAAGGGCTTGTTTCCGCGCTGTATCTCCAAAGTCTAAAAGATTTGAGGATGTTGTCAGGACTTGAAGTACTGAGTTACAGGGAGTTTATTGGGCAGGCTTGGATTTTATTTCTTGGAATGTAGGAGCCTGAGGGATATCTTGTGGAGGTGTGGAGGAAAGATTAATAGGAACCGGAAGGGGCTTTTTTTCACACAATGTGTGGTACATATATAGAACGAGCTGCCAGAGGAAGTGGTTGAGGCAGGTACAATAGCAACATTTAGATGACATTCGGAAATAAATATTTTTATGTGATACGAGTCAAATAAGGGAAAACTATACGACACGATAAAACGTTATTCATCACCGGAGGGAAACTTCAAACGGGACTAGCATTGATGAACATTAGTTGGTATGCATGAGTTGGTGAAAGGACTTATACTGTATGATTTTATGACGTATTTGGAAATGAATAATCTAAATGAGGTAGAGGAACAAAGTTATCTGGAAGTACAAGTACACAGATTAATAATGGCATTGAAAAAGGAAAGATGCCATGTTCTTAAACTTATTTTTGAAGAATTAACAATGAAATGTATAGTACTTAATATTCCCTAACTGTTTGGTTAATGACAGTCACCAGATATGTTCTATAGCTCTGGTCACTATATTGCAAAGGGGATACAGAAAGTCGTGACAGCAAAAATAATTTACAAAGAAAATTCAAGCTTATAATCTATCAGGAAAGACTGGTCACTCTTGATAAAATGTGGCTGATGAATGACCTAATTAAGGAATCCAAAATGATAAGGTGATTTGATAGACATAGAGAAGAAGAACAAAACTGGAGACCATTAATGCCCAATGGTAACATTAAAACCAGAGAGAGAATTAGGAGGAAACTTTTCATACCCTGGTAAAATGTTTAAGGTTACCATAATAGGGAGCGGCTAATATAAAGAACACAGAAACATCGGAAGAAAGATAGATGAGTGTATGGTCAAAATGAGACGGGGTTATCATGTTAAATTTAGATGGGCAGAATGGAAGAAGTCCTTGCATGTATCGGTTGGGTTAGACAGTAAAAGTTAGCTTAAATGAATAGCTGACTGCTCTAAATGTATAAACTAATTATAAATGTGTCTTGGTATGTACCTTATTATTACAATGAAACAATGGTTTAAAAATTGATAAAGCAAACACAACATGCATTAGCTCTGTATTCAAAATAGTCAAGGAAGAGAAGCAATGTATTAAGGTTAGTTGTTTGAAAAATAATGCTCACTACAACGAATGTACCAGAACAAGATTATGTTTAACAGGATTAACTGAAAGCAAAAGGCAGGGCCCTAATTTAGACTGCTGTTTGAAGTACACAGATGGCCAAGGATAAAACAAGTGTGCTAATGAACAATAGTACTCGCAATGTGTGTGGAATGCAGGGTACTAATTTGGACTCTGGTGTCTGAACATTAAGCAGCAATGTAGGGGCTGAAACATCCAACGGGCCATGTGGCTAATGCAAACATTTGCGACAGAATTCTAGTCAACTGTACAAGGAATAGTTCAGAGAATAAACGGATGTGAAGGAATCAATTGGCAGAATGTTAATAAATGAGAGAAAATGCATTTTGAAAAGGGAAAGGGTTAAGAAAATTCTGTGAATTGATCATGACAAGGTAAGATCACGATCACAAGACATAGGAGCAGAATGAATTCGCCTCCATTACCGTTTGTGGCAATGAATTCAGAAGCAGAAACATAATTCAGGAGCAGAATTCAGATTCTGGTTACAGAAATTACTTGTCATCTCCATTTTAAAGGTATGTCCTTTTATTCCGAGTCGGTGTTGTTTGGTCCTATCCGCGTCCACTCAAGGAACTTCATTATTCCGTAGATCCCTCTCCATCCTTCTAAACTCCAGCGAGTACAAGCTCAGAGCCATCAACTGCTCCTCATATATTAATACTGGATTATCTTTGTAAAACTCCCCCTGGACCCTCTCCAATGCCAGCATCTTCCTCAGATATGGTGCCCAAAACTGCTCAAAATAATCCAAATGTGGTCTCATCAGCACCTTATAAAACCACGTGCAAATTAGTATTTAGGGAATCCTGCACTAACACTCCCAGGTCCCTTTGCATCACCGATTTCTGAATCCTCTCCCCATTTAGAAAATTGTCTGCACACTTTGCTATGCTATATTACATCTGCCACTTGTTTGCCCACTCTCCCAACCTCTGTCCAATTATTTCTGCAGACTCCCTGCTTCCTCAACACTACCTGACCATCCACTTTGTATCATCGGTAAACTTGGCCACAAAGCCAACAATTCTATCATCCTGGTCAATAACATTTCACATGAGAAGTAGCCGATCCAACACTGATCCCTATGTAACATCATTAGTCACCGGCCTCCGCCAGAAGAGCCCCCCTTTATTCCCTCTCTTTGCCTTCTGCTAGTCAGCTAATCTTCTATCCATCCTAGTAACTTGCCTCTAATACTATGGGCTCATATCTTGTTTGGCAGCCTCGTGTGCTTTAACAAAGGCCTTCTGAAAATCCAAGTAAACAACATCCACTGACTCCTTTGTCTATCTTGTTTGTTACTTAATCAAAGAATTCCCACAGATTCAAAGAAAATAAATGAAGGGTCATGATTTAATACTGTCAATATCATTAATATCATTTATTGAGAGAGAACTAAATATATTTAAACAGAACTATAAGATTATAAACACACATCATTATTTATTGTTTCTCAATATCAAGGTGCCCAGGATTGGGAAACAAGAGAGACATGTATATGACAACTTTCACATCCTTCTAATGTCCTTTATCATTGATGATTGTTATTTTATTTTCAATAACAGCCATATGGTAAACAGCCATATGGTAAACAAACAAACGCGGAGGCTGAGGTGGCACGGCGGCGTCCCGACTGCGGAGCTTCAGGGCCTCGGCCGCAGGCCCTGTGGACGGTAAAAATCAGAAGCTCGCAGGTCCCTGTTGGGAGACCGATTTCCGAGAGCTCCCGCAACGGCAAATTCGCCCCGCCCTGAATCGCGGTGTTTGAATCGGCCCGTCGCAGGGCCTTACACCGCCTGGTGCGGATTAATTGGCCGCGGGACATACCAACGCCCACCAGGGGCTTTAACAACAGGAGCCTCAATCGCCTCGACGCAGGAGAAGAATAAAGAACAGGGAAGAGATAAGACTTTTGCCTTCCATCACAGTGAAGAGGTGTTTGGAGATTCACTGTGATGGATGTTTGTGTGATACTGTACTAACTGTGTGTTGTGTTTATTTTATTGTTATGACTGCAGGGAACAAAATTTTGTTCAAACCTCTGTCTGTTTGAATGACAATAAAGGCAATTTGTATTTGTAATTTGTATTTGTATGAGAGAAAAGATAATGGACTAGTATACTCATCACATGCGCTTGGACGCTGACCTCTGAGCTGTTGAAGGACAGACTGCGACTATCATCTTTGTTAACTACAGCTTCTTTGTACTGGAATCAACCTTCTTAATAAATCTGTTGAGTTTATAACCAGTGTACCTTCACCCATTATGGTTTGCTGCTGTCATGAACAAGTCTCCCAATTTGAGATAAACAAAATCTTAAAATAAAACAAACTCCAAACAGGCACATTTTACACATTAACCTATTTAGTGTGTACAGTATACTTTGGACAGTTCTATATCACAATTCTATGTACTGGAAGCATTGGCCACAATATGGGCCTGGTACAGTGTTACAGTGCTAAGCAGTGCATAACTGGTTTGGTGTAAAATGCTGCCAGATAGCACTCACTAATGTATGAGTTTAATATGACATTATTGATTATATCAATGGTTGAGTGAGAAATAGAATGACCCTTAATTTGGAAGGCAATTTATCTATTATATTGCACAACGGCTAAAACTATGATGCTGCCTTGGACACCAGGGGCAGAAGGGGGCGCTGCACTGCTTGCAGCCTCTGCCTGCAGCCTGTCCGTTTTTTTTCTATCTTTTTTAAATTTTAGTTTGTCTAAATAGTTTGTTTGGGCGATTTCTTTAGTTTTGATATGGGGGACGGAGGTAGGGTAAGGGGGAAACTGCTTCCCCGTCACTTCCTGGCAGGGATGCGACTATTTCTCCGGGTCGCGTCCTCGCTCCCCTCCTCGCGGCCTATCAGCTGGATCGGAGCGGCCTTTCCTGCTGGAGACCGGGGACCGGACCAGAGCTTCGGCAGTGGCGGCACGGCGCTGGATTCACCGCGGAGCGAGCGATACCTACCTGGTTCGCCGTGTAAAGCTCCGAAGCGTTGGGTCTGCAGCGTCAACATCGTGGAGCTGTGGTTCGTGGAGCTCCCAGCGCGGGCGGTACTGAGCAACATCGCGGAGTCCTGGGGCCCTTTTTTCCTGAGGGCCGCCAGCATTGAATCTCCGCCCGGCGCGGCCTGGGGACGTCGGGAGCTGCGGACTCCGGTGGGAAGCGGCCGTTTTGGAGGTCCAAGCCGCTGAGGTTGGTCTCTCGTTCTGACGTCGGCGTTCCATCATCCCGGTGAGTGGGCCTGAGTGGTGGGCTGCCCATAGCAGCAACTGCGGAAGCTCCGGAGGCCCCGACCACAGTGAACATTAGAAACATCGAGGAAGATGACTAACTTTGGTGTCTTCCCTCACAGTGGGAAACTTTTTGATTCTGCTGAGTGGGGATGTTTTATGTTGGACTCTATTGTGTGTTGTGTTCTTTATTTTATTGTATGACTGTATGCAAAATCAAATTTCAGACCTCGGTCTGACAATAAAGTGCCATCGTATCGTATCGTATTGAATCGTATCAGAATGACAGGTTCACACATTTAGTACACACATGGGAGTCTGGCATTGAGAAACAAAAAAGGAAGAGACACTTACATAAATGACATTCACACCTTCAAAGTCATCCTTTGCTCAATGACTTTTACCTTTCATTAATATCCATTTTGTAAAGTCCTTACCTGGCCTAGTTTCTATGTACCTAAATAATCTCCAGATGTGATTGTTGCTGATCGGAGGAGGCAGTTAAGAGTAAATCGGGGATGGATGGACAAAAAGATTGTCAGTGATGGTCATAGGATGAATGAATGAATAAAATAGTGCAGCAGAAACTATTATAGTTTGTGCAGTGGAACATAATTGGAAGAAGACAAAGGATCAGCTTCTGAATTGAAACAATTTGAGACAGGCAACTGTAAATCAACACCCATTTTATATTGCTCCTGATTTTTATGTTCATTTATAAGAAAATAAAAATCAAATGTTTCTTTTGCCCTTTTGAAATTATATTTTAACTGATATATGGCTTGAAGAGATCAGAGAATAAACAAGGTTTGAAAAAAGGAATTAAATTGGAGATGAAGAAAGGAAGAAGTGGAGACAGTAGGCTTGTGAGAGAGCTGGGGAAGGGAGGGGAAGGAAGGAGAAGGCAAGGACTATCTGAAATTGGAGAAGTCAATGTTCATACCGCTGGGGTGTAAACTACCCAAGCGAAATATGAGGTGCTGTTCCTCCAATTTGCGCTGGGCCTCACTCTGGCAATGGAGGAGGTCCAGGACAGAAAGGTCAGATTCTGAATGGGAGGAGGAGTTGACGTGCTGAGCCACCGGGAGATCAGGTTGGTTAGTGCGAACTATGCGGAGGTGTTGGGAGAAGCGATCGCCAAGCCTGTGTTGTCATATAATTTCTGTGAATGGAATCAAACTCCTAAAATATCCTGTGTGCAGCATGGGTTCCTTTGCATCTATATGTAGAAGATGTCTTAAACTTAAAAACATTCAGAAATTGTATCAAAAAGAGTGAATCACAACAACATCACTTACGATTCAAATACGTGTTTAGTATAGGGCTATGGTAAGACCACATCTGGAGTATTGTGTACAGTTTTGGTCTCCTAATTTGAGGACGTACATCCTTTTGATTGAGGCAGTGCAGCATAGGTTCACGAGATTGATCCCTGGGATGACGGGACTGTCATATGAGGAAAGATTGAAAAGACTAGGCTTGTATTCACTGGAGTTTAGTAGGATGAGGGGGCATCTTATAGAAACATATAAAATTATAAATGGACTGGACATCTAGATGCAGGAAAAATGTTCCCAGTGTTGGGCGAGTCCAGAACCAGGGGCCACTGTCTTAGAATAAAGGGGATGTCATTTAAGACTGAGATGAGAAAAAACTTTTTTCACCCAGAGAGTTGTGAATTTGTGGAATTCCCTGCCACAGAGGGCAGTGGGGGCCAAATCACTGGATGGGTTTAAGAGAGAGTTAGATAGAGCTCTAGCGGCTAGTGGAATCAAGGGATATGGGAAGAAGGCAGGCACGAGTTATTGATTGGGGACGATCAGCCATGATCACAATGAATGGTGGTGCTGGCCTTGAAGAGCCGAATGGCCTCCTCCTGCACTTATTTTCTATGTTTCTATGTATATTAAATGGCATTCACCTTAGTTGCTTTGTGGGCTAGTTGCTAACCGCATCCAATAAACACTAAAATGCCTATTTTGTTCACAGATATTTTACTTACTGTTGCGAGGCTGGTCGACTTTCCGGCACTCCCCTTCTGCAACGGTTATGTCATCGATCGCAATATCCCCCTCTATGCCAGGCCCTCGAATGCCTTCAAATATCAGCTGTAGAACAAATAACAAAGATTAGTCCCGCAAGCAAACATGTTGTGTTAACATGCCAATAAGGGTAACTACAGGAATAGAGGCAAATAAGGCAGATGAATACATGGCTGAAGAGCTGATATAGGGGGAAAGGGCTTCAGCTACTTGGGCAGATGTGACTTGTGCAAGAGGACCAATATCTTCACAGGAAGGTTTGCTAGTACTACTTGGGAAGGTCTAAACTCATTTAGCTGGGGAGTGGCCACAGATGAGGCACTGAAAGGCTGGAGCAATGTGTTGTATGTTTATTTCAGGGCAGCAGGGAACTATAAAGCTGGTGAGCCTTAATCTGTGGTGGGGAAGTTATTGGAATGGATTTTGAGATCGGGATTTATTTGCATTTGGGAAGGAATGGATTGAATATTGATAGTCAACATGGCTTATGTGTCAGAAATCATCTCACAAGTTTGAATTTCTCAAAGAGGTGACAAGAGAATTGATGAGGGCAGGCTTTAATAAGGCCTCTGATAAGTTGCTGATCTGGAAGGTTTTAACATATGGGATATACTGCAAACTAGCCAATTGGATACAAAATTGGTTTGGTGGGCAGAAGCAAAGGGTGATAGTGCAGGGTTATTTTTCAGACTGGAGGCCTGCGATAAGTGGTGTGCTGCAGGAATTGGTGCTGGGTCCCCTGTTTGCCATGTATTATTTTACAGTTATAAATAACATTGGTCAGGCTGCACTAGGAGTATTATGTGCAGTTCTGATTGCCACATTACAGGAAAGATATGATTAAGCTAGAGAGGCTGCAGAAACGATTCACATGTATGTTGCTTGGATCAGGGGGCTTGAGTTATCAGAGAGATTGGATAGATAGGGTCTGTCCTTTCCTGGAGCAAAGAAGGCTGAGAGGTAACATGATATAAGTATATAACATTCTGAGATGCATTGATAAGATACATAACCAGGGTCAGTTTTCTATAAAGGGGTGATTAGAGGATGTAGGTTTAAGGTGAGATGGAAGAGATTTAGAGGACCCGAGGAGTAAATCTTTCACACAAAAAGTAATTGGTAGTTGTAATGAGCTGCCAGAGGAGGTGTTGGGGAAGAAATATTAACAACATTTAAGAGTCATCTTGATAGGTGGTTGAATGAGCAAAGCGTAGAAGAATATGGAACTTATGCAGACTAAGACACAGTGGGCTGAGAGGGTTGATTCGATGCTGCACAACATGATGACTATAACATAATGTTCTAAAGAGCAGGTTAGAGGAAACTGTTTAAAAATAAAATCAAATGCCTACTTAAGAATTTCACATTCAGTGGATGATCATCTAAACCTACAAACCAGCTTCACTCTCCTTGCTTCCAACACCTTAAACCTTTCTTTTGCTGGAAGGATGATCCCGTAATCCTGTGCTCCCAGTGAAATGTTTCCCGTACACGATGCAAGCTTCTTAAATAACAATATAGCATTATTGATACTGGCCACCTGCTTGCCCCTGCTGGAAGTGGACACAGGGGAACCACATTTTATTTATCTTTGGGCACGCAATAGTAGTAATGAAGAAAGGCACATTTTCCCTCCTGCTAACACCAAACCTTCCCAAACATTTAATGTCTAATATATGATTAATTTTATCCTGTTTAAAGTGCCCAGATATTCCATTTTTGTGGAACATCTAATATCAAAACACATTGATTCTTCTATTTGAAGTACTGCTAACCTTATTAGACTTGAATATCAGAATGCATGGAAGTAGACTCACAGCCACTGTTGTGTAACGTTAAATTGCCCAAAGCAATTTAGAATCCTGAAGACCTCTCATCGACCAGGAATACATTTGAACACTGTTCCAGAATTCATTTACCAAGTAGAAGCATTTCTTTTAATAAACCTGCCCTGTTGTGCCACTCGAATTCAATTTGAACCTGTCCAATTCACTCATTCCTTTTCAGTCTGTACTGACTGATACATTTTCATTGGAATCAGTGCTGAGGCTGCATTGGGAAGAATAGCCTGCATTTTTTATACAGCCTTTCCCTTCCTCTAAAAGATCTTTTCAACCAATGAGTTCAGAATTTTAGTTATGGCTTTCAAGCAACATTTTTGGGCAATTAATATTGCATGTCCAACAAATAGAAAAACAATTAACCAGATCACCCTAGCCACAAGGAACTGCAGATGCTGGTTTACAAAAAAAATAGATACAAAGTGCTGGAGTAACTCAGCAGGTCAGGCAGCATCACTGGGGAACATGGATAGATGATGTTTCAGGACAGGACCTTTCTTAATGTCCTGTTAATCCAGTTAAGCTTTTTTATTGCCAATAATTAAAGACTAAATGTCCTCAAGAAAAATATCTTGCTCTTTGAATATCATGACCATGGCATGATTTAACTTCTCATCCAAAAGATAGAAGCACCCAGCTGCACAACATTCCTTCAGCACCCACCGAAATATTAACATGGATGACATGCTCAATTCTCCAGTCAGCATGAAATTCTTGGTCTGCAAACTTTGCTACAAATGAAATAGCTTTTTGAATCTTGTGATAATTATAATAATGAATTTTCCATTGACATTCACTAATGCTTGGTGGAATGCCACAAATCTTGACCACTGGCCATTTTTAGAAACTAATTAAAAAGCAACATGATATTGTCTGAGCATGTGATTCCTTTCAATACATCTACCCTTCTTTACTCACCCCCCTCTCTAAATAGGACAGAGGTTATCAACCGTAACCAACTGGGGAAAATGAGCTAGAATTGGCCGTAAAGCCCCTCAAACCAGCTCAATACGGTAAGATTGGCAGGTGAAGGTGTGACGCACTAACCACGTAGAATTGTGGAATTCAGTCACAAAGAAGCTCATTGTGAAGAGCTCTAAGCAGTTTATGACCCCATCTGCCCAGCTTTCCTACTTCAGTGCAAGTGCCATTTCCAGTGACATTTCTGCATAATACATATACAGGTACTGTGAACATATCACAATCCACAAAATATCCTTTAAAGTACTGAGGGAGAATTATTTGATGTTTGTGCATGATTCTATAGCTGCACCTCAGATTATTAAATAGGTTGAGCTATGGAAATCACTTTCCATCACATTTTAAGCCTTCCAAAGATCTCAATGGCAGATACATTTTCTAAAGATCAATTTTTAATTTCAAACAGGAAAATTATTCAATATTTTAAAGAATGAAACAGAGCCAGGTAGTCAATGTGAGAACAAAGGCCAAACCACTAGCTGCACATCTTCTGCCTGTACCAACAGATCAGCTTAGCAAAAGGAGACTGGGGCATGGTCCACTTCCAGGCTATAGTGTAAGCTTTGGTATCTCTGGTGGTTTTCCATGGTGATTGCACATTACTTGACAACATTTTATATTGGCAGCTACGGACGTAATTCTCCCAGTTATCAGTGGAAGTGATTAATTTTTCCAGAATTTACTTAACATTGTCTCTGTATTGGAGGTTTGTCATACCGTCATACAGCATGCAAACAGGCCCTTCAGCCCAACGTCCATGACGACCAAGATGCCCCATCAATGCAAGTCCCACTTACCCACGTTTGGCCCATATCCTTCTAAACCTTTCCTATTCAGATACCTGTCCTTTCTCTGCACTGTCTGTGGTTCTCAAAATGGCCACTGAGCACGTTTATCAGGTATGGTATGCTTTGACACAAGGTACTGCACATGCTGATTTACAACAACAAAAAATGCTGGAGTAACTCAGCGAATCTGAAGAAGGGGTCTGACCCAAAACCTCCCTTATCCATGTCTTCCAGAGATGCTGCCTGGCCCATTGTATTACTCCAACATTTTGTGCTTATTCTTGCAGTATGCTTCAAGTGTCGATGTGTCCTAGAATTATCTGAGCATCTAGTGTTATCTACAAGGTCAGCCTAATTGAGGATTTCATTGTTGGTAATCCATTATTCCCAGGTGATTCCAAGTGAAGAATTCTTTGGAGACTTCAAGGAGGGAAACTGATTAATTTCCACACCTACTTGGAACATAGCTAATTCCTGATGGATTAATACCATTATTTTCAGAATAACAACTTGCTGTTCCAGTCAGTTTGCCCACTGTGATTGAGTTTTGTGGTAATATTCACACTGAGGTTTTCATCAAGGCTGTGAGATGGTAAGAAGCTAAGGTAACAAAAGTAATTTCATTGCCCAAATATTTGTTCAGAACATAGATTTTGGGTTCATAACATAGATATTGATATCCACGTAACTTGGCCCATGCAACAGATAACTTGTTCACCATGATCTTCAGTTCATCAGCATTATCCTGAATGGTGAGTTGGTGACAGGTCTTTTGCTCTGACACAGTCTGATTCCCATGAGGTACCGAAGACAACCTTCCAGAATAAGTATGAAACATTATCTAAGTTCAGAATTAATACTCATAAAAACAAAGGCTGCAGTTTGACTCCTGCTGGGTTTGACAAATTTCCATTCTTCTTAAGTTTCTCACAAATCTGTTAAGGGTTTTTTGAAGAGGTAACCAAGAGGATTGATGAGGGCAAGTCACTAGATGCCTATACAGACTTTGGCAAGGCTTTTGATAAGGTCCCACATTGTACGGTAGTCTGGAAAGTTACCCACAGTGGTAGAGTTGCTGCCTTACAGCGCCAGAGAACCGTGTTTGATCTTGACTATGGGTGCAGTCTGTACGGAGTCTGTATGTTCTCCCTGTGACCGCATGGGTTTTCTCTGGGTGCCCCGGTTTTCTCTCACACTCAAAAGTCGTACAGGTTTGTAGGTCAATTGGCTTCGGTAAAAATTGTAAATTGTCCCTAGTGTGTAGGACAGTGCTAGTGTACAGGGGTGATCGCTGGTCGGCATGGATTTGGTAGGCCAAAGTATCTGTTTACATGCTGTATCTCTAAAAGTATATGGAAGGAGCTGCTAGAGAATGTGGTTGAGACAGATACAATAACAACACTTAAAAGACATTTAAACAGGTACATGGATAGGAAAGGTTTGGAAGGATATGATCCAAACACAAGCAAATGGGTCTAGCTTAGCTGGATATCTTAGTCGGCATGGATAAGTTTGGGCCAAAGGCCCTGTTTCCATGCTATATTGTTCCATGACTCAGTACCATTCAAATTGACCTGTCTATGATTTAATGACCTCATGTCCAAAACCTTCATGCTCTGCATTTACTCAGTTTCTTTAATGTAAGCAACTCGTGTTGCAGATCATAATTCTACTTTACCTTAAAAAATGAACTTAAAATTGGTACCATCTACATCATATAATAAAGCAACGTTGAAGAGAATGTATTGCTAACCACAGTCTGCTGACTTATTTCACTTAAAAACACTAATGTCTTTGTCCTACTGCAGGGCACAACATTGACCTTTTCAATCTTTCTACAGCCCTTCACTGCCTACCAAGGTGGTTCAGTTCCCAATCTGCCTTTCTGTGTTTACATCTTTTTATGCAATACATAACCCATGTCAGATTTTAATCAAAACTGAAAACCTTGCATCCCAGGGAGGTATTCTTCAACCTACAGTATTCTGCAATATCCCCAATTGCAACCAAATGGAAGAATTCATTGCAGCTGACATGAAACTGATCAGTTGCTAGAATGTCAAGGTATCAATTGTTTCCCCTGAAGCTGAGGTTTCAGTCACAAAGCCAAAAACCCAGTATATTTTTTTGTATGCAATATTAAGCGTCATCCTGCGAACTCAATTTTGCTTTTAAAGACTTTGATTGAAATAAAATTAACTACTACGAGAAATATTACACATGTCTTAACTCTTATTCTGCCTCTGAATGCTAATGCAACCACAATTAGGAAGATTGGTGATCACAAACTTTCCATCTGTAGTTACAAACTTTCCCTGGCAACCTGCTATGTTTAATTACAACATTGCACTTAAAAAGCCAAGGTTAACACCAATGTCAGCTCTCCATCATGAACGCAACATCAAATTTTGTTCCTTTCTTTCTCTTATAAGGAGAATTAAAAAGGCCAATCTGCCTTCCTGTGTTTGCATCTGTGGGGGCTCCTTACAATTTAAAAAGTCATTCAAAGAAAACAATTTATAAAATTGCAGATTCTGTGAAAGCGTTTCTGAAAGTCTGTGAGATCAAGACAAAAAAGTCAAGAACTTTTGTTCAAGTAACACATCTCACAACCAATTAAAGACATGGGGGGACCACCGTGAGGGGACGGAGAACAATGGACAATGGGGAGGGAGGAAGAACCAAGTACAATGTGGACCCGACGTGGGGGAACCACTGTGGGGTGGGGAGGGAGGGAGGGGGGTGGTGGGGGTGTGGGGAGAACAAAGGAGGAGCCGGCATACTTTGTAACTTTGCGCTGTAGGTGGCCGCTATTTGCATACATTGGGTATGCAAGCAAATAATTTCACTGTGCCTTGTCACATGTGACAATAAAGTATTCCACTTAGTATTCAAATTAGTAACCCTTGTAGAGAAAGGAAATATAGCAGCCACTTTGTCAATCACATGAATGCAGAAACAGCGCAAGGATGAAGATTCGACAACATACTCATGATAGTTGGGAGAACAGAAAAAACAGCCTACTGTTCTTCATAGAGGCATGGGACCTTCTAGATTTGCCCTGAGGACTTGTTTTAAAAATTCTTCCTTAAATATTCTTCCTTCTGACAAGGCAGCATTTATTCACTGCTCTGTTAAACTGCCAGCTTTGATTGTCATCTCAAGTCTCCAGTGTGAAAATTGAACGTATAGTCCATGGAATTGTCCAATTGTTTAACCCTTTACAGTCATATCACATATACAGGCGCATAAATGCCAGTCAAAATAATCTCTTCATGTGTTGGTTGTCTGTATGGAGTTTACATGTTCTACCTGTGACTGCAATGGTTTCCTCCGGGTACTTCAGTTTCCGCCCACATCCCAAAGACATACAGGTTTGTAGGTTAATTAGCTTCTGTAAACTGCCCCTAGTTTTAGGACACGCAACCTGGATAATATGGAACTAATGTGAATGCGCGATCAATGGTCTGTGTAGACTCGGTGGGCCAAAGGGTCTGTTTCCAGGCTGTATCTCTAAACATAAATAAACATTGTTTTTCCCCCCAAAGAATCAAATACTAGCGGGTAGAGCTTTAAGATGAGAGGGGAAAGGTTTATTGAGGATGTGCAGGGCAAGTATTTTTACACAAAGAGTGCTGGGTGCCTGGAATGTACTGTGTGTGGGGAGGGAGGGCAGTGATTGAGGTAGATACAACAGATATTAGAGAGACTTTTGAGTAGGCATAAGGACATGCAGGATATGGAGGGATATTTGGTATATAGATTGTGTGCAGGCAGATAAGAGTTGGGCTTGTTTAACACAGATATTGTAGGCAAAAGGGCCTGTTTTGTACAGTTCTATGTTCTATTGTTTGGAGAATGCAAGATGTAAGTGCAATGCAGTTCCTTGTTGCATATTTCTGCAATGTTATATGTGGTCTTTATGAGTTTGAGTGCTATTGTTGTCTAGCATCTAAACCATACTTCTGTTGAAAAAATGTTAATTGTATTAAAGGAATAATTCATGAAGATTAGTAGATCACCCTTTAGTATAGAAGCATGCATCAGTTATTGAGAGTAATGGCTTTGCTAAATTGTGTTGCTATTGGGAGGTGTCTGTCTTTGGCTTGGGGTGAAATAGACCTGCAATGTGGCACAGTTTAAGTGGGCACTGAGGAAGGGAGTTGACATAGGAATGGGGCTGTGATAAGTTGGAGGGGTTTGGAGTTTAGTGACAGTTTAGTGGAAGAGCAACGGATGAAGTAGGCAACATGGGTGGGGATGGCCTCCTTTGCTTTATAGTAAGGCGCTCTGCCAAATGTCTAATGGCTAATGCTTGATAGTTTAATCATTTTTCCCAAGTTACATTTCCATTTCCAGGGCAGCAGATTGTGTTGCATTAAACATAAGGCCACTAATGCAAATATGGTTTTCTTGAATTTTAATCCAATTTTGTGCAATTACTCATTTGATAACGATTATTTCATTATATTACTTTTCCATCTTTGTAGACGTGTGCACGTGCCTTAGTGGGCTCCAGTAATGTAATTGGCTATTCTTTGCATGAGTTTAAAGAGTAAAAGTGGTTATGTGGGTAATCAAATTCTATCTTTACTACTAATTAATGAGGCCCTGTTTCGAAACATACTGGACCAGAGTCTTGCCAATGGCTAATTTTATTGTCCTTTCTTAGCCCAGGATACACGGTAATGTCATAAACTACAACTGCTCAAATAGAGACTCACAAATCAGTGCAAAATAGAATTATTTTGCATTACCAGAACATTACAAGTACACAATGTGCTAATAATGCATTACATGTACACAATGTGCTAATAATGAAGGATTATCTTAAACTGTGTGGTCAGTGATTGATGCCACAGGTAAGTTAAGAAAATATTGTGACAGGAGGGAGCAAAAACACTCTCATTCATGATTGAAATTCAATTACTCTGCCACAGGTCCCAAACGATTACATGGTAAATGCTGTTTATTGCTTTGTCCTTGAAACTATATAAAAACAATGTGCTTTTGAATGACTCCCAAAAAACCCATTGCATTGCATAGTTTATTAATTAAGTGCCTCAGGTTTGAAGCATGCACAATGCCTTGGTGTGATGCAAGGGGTGCTGGAGGTCACTACTGAATGTTGTTTTAGCAGATTTAGTCAAACCCCAGTGGACCGCTAGTCAAGAACACACAATGGTTTAATTTTGTAATCTAGGCTTTAAAATACCCGAGTTTCTCATGAGAATGAAAGCCACCTTTAACAAAAGAATATAATCTTCTCAGGAAACAAATGATGGTGCCAAGCCAAAGTGAAGTTAAGGTGCCAATTACTATCATGGAATTGCACTGCAGTGCAAAACATTTTATTCTCAAACACATTTTAACCGCACTCTATTCAAAGGAACAAAATTACTTCTCTATCTGGAATTCTTTACAGCGTATTCATTTCAGGAGTTGAGCAGATTCTAGGATTGAGTGCGCACAGGCCTGCCAACACCAGCTCACGCTACAAGGGGTCAGACCTTCCTTGAAACTAGATCTACAAGCAAGTAAGTGGTAGACCAAGATCTTAAGGGATCAAGTGATGAGGACGTTAACCCTCGCTCAACTCATAGGGTGGGGAACTCATGTTACCAAACCCAAGCTCCCATGGAGTTTAACTGAGCTCCATTTCAGAACACGAGTACCACAATGATTTTCCCTGCAGAGCTTAAACTTGTGAAAAGCAGAGGTAATGGCCTACTCCTGCACCTATTTTCTATGTTTCTATTCAGAACTACCAAAGAAGAGCAATACTGGATGCCACGTTGTTTTCGGAACAAGAGCAGGTGAGTGGTCTGCTGGGCTCTGCAGGAACAACAGGCTTCCCACTGTCACAGGCCTCATTTCAACCTTTAACCTTCACTCAAAGCACCAGCCATCCCTTCAGTCAAAAGAGCCTCCAGCCGATGACATAGGGGAAGCCCAGAGCTTTAGCCTTGCAAACTCTGAGAAGCACAATAATAACATCAGACATCCTATTGCACCTCCAAACGGATACCAACCAATTGTTCAAACGCCTTCCAATACATTGTTCGTAACTTTCACCTACTGGATTGCCGCTGATAACTTACCCCAGTCATTTTGTAGGATTTGATACAGAAGGGCATCAGAAGGGCATTTCAATAATTACATTATGCAGTCGGATGTTATTGTCCAAGAGCTTAATTAAGGGCCAATAACATTTACTAATCAAACCTGAAAAGTGATTTTCAATGTTCACCAAAACATGCGTAATATTGTGAATTCGATTTTTTTCTTTGTGTCATAGTCATGCAACACGGAAACGGGCCCTTCAGCCCATCTCATTCATACTGACCAATTCTCTGCCACAGAAGGCAGTGGAGGCCAATTAATTGGATGTTTTCAAGAGAGAGTTAGATTTAGCTCTTAGGGCTATGGGAATCAAGGGATATGGGGAGAAAGCCGGAATGGGTTACTGATTTTGGATGATCAGTTATGATCATATTGAATGGCGGTGCTGGCTTGAAGGGCCAAATGGCCTATTCCTGCACCTATTTTCTATGTTTCTATGCCCATCCAAGCTAATCGCATTCGCACACGAACTAAGTCATAGATTTCAATACACAATCAAAATGGCTGGTATTTAACCTACAAATGGCAATCTTTGCCACAACGTATTATAGTAATTTTTATTTTCCCACCTGAAAAGTTCCACTTGGATTGATGTTGATACTTGCATGAACCCACTGATCCCCTTGGTTGCCGGACATACTCCAGATTAGATTTTCGGTTATGGTCGATCCTTTGAATCGTAGGAAAAGTTTCAAAGTACCTAGAAAGCAACAGCACAAAGAAGAATTGATGTAGAGCAGACTTCTTATAGGTCCTGATCCAAGAGTTTCTTCAAGTGGAACAGTTGCAACAGACTGGTAGAATACTCTTAATTATTTATTCTCAAAACTTAAGTGCAGATGCACGGCCAAGAGTATAACAAGAGCATAGAAGGTAGACTGTAATTCTCAGCACCACCCATGACCTTATTATGGAACTTGTACAAGATCAAACCTATTCAGTCTGATTTAAGGCACATCCAATTAGATACACAGACTTGTAGAAGTTTGCAAACAAATTGAAAACAAATTGGTTTCAGGCAAATTCATCACAAACTTACAAAACCAAAATACTGCAGATGCTCCGAATCTGAAGTAAAAAGACAAAATGCTGGAAATGCTCAGCAGATCAGGCAGCATCTGTGGAGAGAGAAACAGAGATAACGTTTCAGGTTGATGACCTTTCACAAGAATGAATTCATCAGCCTGAAAAATTAATTCTATTTCTCTTACAATGTTACCTCACCCACTGAGGTAACGTTACTAACATTTCTGGCATTTCACCTTTTTATTTATTAAAAACCTATGGAAGTGTAAAAAAATATATAGGACAGCTAGAAAGTGAAATAGCTATTGGCAACTCATGTTGGCTTGGTGTCATCATACTGGTACGAGAACTATAGCATGCTTCATGATTTCCGTTAGAGAATAATGTTCCAATTAGTAGGTTAACAAAATGACTTTACAGAAATTGTGTTACTTTCCTTGCATAAGTCATTTCAGGTACAGATTTGCTGACTGATATTTTCAATCAGATATGATAAGTGGAAGTAAATAAGGAAGGAGCGCTGCATTATTGAATAAGGAAGCTATCTCTGCAGTCATGATGGATGACCTAGAAGGCTCTCCTATGAGGCCATATGGATAGATCACAGAAATAATAAAGGATGCATACTTTGCTGGGTGTATATTGCCAGCTTCCCTTCAATTAGTGGGAGATATGACAGAAATATTCAGTGAAATATATGGACTAACAGGCAACAGTAAAATATTGTACTGTCTTAAGAGCATTGAGCTCTAGGTTGTTGCAACAGCACCAGGACGCCAGCTGTGACACTTCCTGTCTGTAGGCAGATTCCTCCCCATCCTAGATCAGTCCAATCAGGGTTGTGTCGTCCGCAAACTTGAGAAGCTTGACAGAGGTGTCTGTGGAGGTGCAGTCGTTGGTGTAGAGAGAGTAGAGGAGAGAGTACGCAGCCTTGTGGTGCTCCTATGCTGAGCGTTTGCGTGTCCAAGATGTGCTTTCCCAGCCTCACATGCTGCTTCCTGTCTGTCAGGAAGCTGGTGATCCACCGACAGAGGGGTTCAGGCACAGTCAACTCGGAGAGTTTGGAGTGTAGTAGCTCTGGCACAATGGTGTTGAATGCAGAGCTAAAATCAACAAACAGGATCCTCGCCTAAGTCCCCTGGCGGTCCAGGTGCTGTAGGATGAAGTGCAGGCCCAGGTTGACGGCATCATCCACAGCACTGTTACGCTGATGACACCCAGATTTTCCTTGGCACTAAATCCCCCCACAACCCCCCCCTCTCCCATATCAACTCCTGTTTGTCAGCTATAAAAACCTGGATGCAACATAATTTCCTCAAACTCAACAGCGATAAGACAGAATTCCTCCTCATAGGCTCCAAAGCCACACTCAGCAAAATCAATAACCCCACTCTCACCATCGACGGCACCACTGTCTCCCCATCTCCCCAGGCCCGCAACCTTGGCGTGATCTTTGATTCCACCCTCTCCCTTGAGCCTCACATCCGCCATGTCATTAAAACCTCCTTCTTTCATCTCCGCAACATCGCCAAACTCAGACCCTCTCTCACACCGCCTGCTGCTGAAAGACTCATCCATGCCTTCATCTCCTCCCGACTGGACTATTGCAACTCACTTCTCCTTGGCATCAGCTCCACCTACATCAACCGACTCCAACTGGTCCAGAACGCAGCCGCCCGACTCATCACCCACACCAAATCCTGGCATCACATCACTCCAGTCCTCAAAAAACTTCACTGGCTTCCCATCTCCCACCGGATCACCTACAAAATCCTGGTCCTCACCTACAAAGCCCTCCACCATCTGGCCCCCCCATATCTCACAGACCTCCTCTCTCCCTACCAACCCTCACGGTCCCTCAGATCCACATCAGCCGGTCTCCTCTCCATCCACAAGTCCAACCTCCGCAGTTTTGGGGACAGAGCCTTCTCCAGGGCAGCTCCCAGGCTCTGGAACTCCCTCCCCCAACTGATCCGCATTTCCGTGTCCCTCACCATCTTCCAGTCCCGCCTCAAGACCCATCTCTTCACCTCTGCCTATCCTTAGCCCCACGTCTCCGTCCCTTTTCATCTGTGCATTAATTGCCTCATACTGTGTTTTGTATTGAATTCTGTCTTTACTTTGTGTACTAGTCATGTCTCTACTATTTATTTCATTCCCCTTACATGTTTTTCCTCTACATGCTCAATTTTTGTAAGGTGTCCTTGAGACTCTTGAAAGGCGCCCATAAATAAAATGTATTATTATTATTAGATCTATTGGCTAGATTTGCAAACTGCAGAGGGTCCAGCAGGGATTTTTGTGATATTTTTCGACTTGGCCAGCACAAGCCTTTTGAGTGTCTTCATGACTACAGAGGTCAGTGCGACAGGCCTGTAGTCATTAAGACAAGTAATCCTTGCCTTTTTGGATGTGATGTTGTGCAGCCCAGAAGCTGTGGGCGATTGGGTGTGAAGTGGTGATTGGAGGGGGGTGGGTGTAGAAGGGCCCAGTCTTTGCAGAATGAGGCCAGGCTGTGAGTGGGTGTGAAGTGTTGGTTGAGGTGGGAAATGGTCCAGTCTTTTCATAAAAACTGACTGCAAAAGTTTTATAGATATGTGAAAAGAAAGAGATTAGTTAAAACAAATGTAGGTCCCTTGCAGTCAGAAACAGGTGAGTTGATCATGGGGAACAAGGATATGGCGGACCAATTGAATAACTACTTTGGTTCCGTCTTCACTAAGGAAGACATAAATAATCTGCCGGAAATAGCAGGGGACCGCGGGTCAAAGGAGTTGGAGGGATTGAGTGAAATCCAGGCTAGCCGGGAAGTGGTGTTGGGTAAATTGAATGGATTAAAGGCCGATAAATCCCCAGGGCCAGATAGGCTGCATCCCAGAGTACTTAAGGAAGTAGCTCCAGAAATAGTGGATGCATTAGTAATAATCTATCAAAACTCTTTAGATTCTGGAGTTGTTCCTGAGGATTGGCGGGCAGCAAACGTAACCCCACTTTTTAAGAAGGGAGGGAGAGAGAAAACGGGGAATTACAGACCAGTTAGTCTAACATCGGTAGTGGGGAAACTGCTAGAGTCAGTTATTAAAGATGGGATAGCAGCACATTTGGAAAGTGGTGAAATCATTGGACAAAGTCAGCATGGATTTACAAAAGGTAAATCATGTCTGACGAATCTTATAGAATTTTTCGAGGATGTAACTAGTAGCGTGGATAGGGGAGAACCAGTGGATGTGGTGTATCTGGACTTCCAGAAGGCTTTCGACAAGGTCCCACATAAGAGATTAGTATACAAACTTAAAGCACACGGCATTGGGGGTTCAGTATTGATGTGGATAGAGAACTGGCTGGCAAACAGGAAGCAAAGAGTAGGCAGTAAACGGGTCCTTTTCACAATGGCATGGCAGTGACTAGTGGGGTACCGCAAGGCTCAGTGCTGGGACCCCAGCTATTTACAATATATATTAATGATCTGGATGAGGGAAATGAAGGCAATATCTCCAAGTTTGCGGATGACACTAAGCTGGGGGGCAGTGTTAGCTGTGAGGAGGATGCTAGGAGACTGCAAGGTGACTTGGATAGGCTGGGTGAGTGGGCAAATGTTTGGCAGATGCAGTATAATGTGGATAAATGTGAGGTTATCCATTTTGGTGGCAAAAACAGGAAAGCAGACTATTATCTAAATGGTGGCCGACTAGGAAAAGGGGAGATGCAGCGAGACCTGGGTGTCATGGTACACCAGTCATTGAAAGTAGTCATGGAGGTGCAGCAGGCAGTGAAGAAAGCGAATGGTATGTTAGCTTTCATAGCAAAAGGATTTGAGTATAGGAGCAGGGAGGTTCTACTGCAGTTGTTTAGGGTCTTGGTGAGACCACACCTGGAGTATTGCGTACAGTTTTGGTCTCCAAATCTGAGGAAGGACATTATTGCCATAGAGGGAGTGCAGAGAAGGTTCACCAGACTGATTCCAGGGATGTCAGGACTGCCTTATGAAGAAAGACTGGATAGACTTGGTTTATACTCTCTAGAATTTAGGAGATTGAGAGGGGATCTTATAGAAACTTATAAAATTCTTAAGGGGTTGGACAGGCTAGATGCAGGAAGATTGCTTGGGGAAGTCCAGGACAAGGGGTCACAGCTTAAGGATAAGGGGGAAATCCTTTAAAACCGAGATGAGAAGAACTTTTTTCACACAGAGAGTGGTGAATCTCTGGAACTCTCTGCCACAGAGGGTAGTCGAGGCCAGTTCATTGGCTATATTTAAGAGGGAGTTAGATGTGGCCCTTGTGGCTAAGGGGATCAGAGGGTATGGAGAGAAGGCAGGTACGGGATACTGAGTTGGATGATCAGCCATGATCATATTGAATGGCGGTGCAGGCTCGAAGGGCCGAATGGCCTACTCCTGCACCTAATTTCTATGTTTCTATGTTTCATACTGGAGACTTGCCTTATGTAGGTGTGAAGTGGTGAATGGGAAGGAGAGGGTGCAGGGTTTATTCTTTGTAGACTGGGGTCTGGCTGTGTTGATTGGGGATGGGGGGGAGGGGTTGCCAGGGTTATGTTTCTGATTTTCAAATCTGCAGTAAAACTCATTCAGGTCGTTGGTCAGCTGACGATTGTCCAAAGAGCGGGGGGCTTTCCTCTTGTAGCTGGTAATTTCTTGCATGCCTTTCCAAACTGAAGAAGAGTCACTAGCTGAGTACTTGCTCCTCAACTTCTCAGAGTACCTTTCCTTGGCAGCTCTAATTCCTCTTCTCAGCTTGTACTTGGCCTGCCTGTAGAGCTCTGCATCCCCGCTCCTGTAGACCTCCTCTTTAGACCGTCGGAGCTGTCTGAGTTCTGCAGTGAACCAGGGCTTGATGTTGAACCATGTCTGGGTCTTAGTTGGAATGCAACTGTCCTTGCAAAAGCTGACATATGATGACACAGTGTCCGTATACTCATCGAGGCTTGTGATTGCTTCCCTGAACACATTCCAATCCGTGCAGTCAAAGCAGGATTGTAGGTTCTCAATGCCCTCGCTTGTCCACCTTTTCGTTGTTCTGACCACAGGCTTAGCAGCTTTTAGCTTCTGCCTGTAGGTCGGAATAAGGTGAACTAGACAATGATCAGAGACCCAGACCCGCCCGGGGAACAGAGCGATATGCGTTCTTGATTGCAGTATAACAGTGGTCAAGTGTTCTCTCCCCTCTGGTGGGGCAGGTAACATGAAGTCTGTATTTTAGAAGGTCACGGCTGAGGTTAGCTTTGTTAAAGTCCCCCAAAACAATGACCATGGAGTCTGGGAAGTCACTCTCTACCCTCATTACTTGGTCAGCGAGTTGCATTTGCGCCTCACGTACGCAGGCTTGGGGGGATTGTAAACTACAGCGAGAATAAAGGAGTTAAATTTCCTCGGAGAGTAGAAGGGTTTGCAGTTCATAAAGAGGGATTCTAGGTTGGGAGAGCAGAAATGTGACAATACCATGATGTCGTTGCACCAGTCCTGGTTGGTATAGAAGCATATTCCACCGCCTCTTGATTTCCCCGCTGCCTCCACTTTGCGATCCGCTCTGTGAAGTTGGAAGCCAGCCAGTTGCAGCGCGCTGTCCGAGGTCAACTCGCAAAGCCAGGTCTCGGTGAAACACAGGGCAGCAGCTCGAGAGAAGTCCTTGTTTGTCCGATGCAGGAGTTGCAGTTCGTCCACTTTGTTCTTGAGAGAACGTACGTTTGCCAGGAATATGCTCGGGAGTGGTGTACGTGATCCTCGTCGCCGGAGTCGGGTGAGTGCTCCAGAGCGCTTCCCACGGGTCCTCCTCCATCTCAAGACCTTGAACGCAGCCACAGCCCCGCTGACGAGTATGTCCAAATAATCCAGCGAGTGAGAGAAATCCGGAACGATGTTTGGAAGTACCGTATGTCCGATATTTATGAGTACCTCAATCGTGAAAGTAATCTTTGTAGGATTTTCACAGACGACACAAACGAACAAACACGTACAAAACCACAAGGTTCTGATCTTTGCTCAACCAAACTGAATACAAATCATTGTCATTGTTCTGAGAGGCCAAGCACAAGTGTGTAGACTGTTGATTTTATTTCAATTTGGTGTTACTTCTGAAATCATTGACCTTAAACCATGCACATAAGGTCTCGAAGCCTGCTGTCAGCATGGCTATTGTGAACAAGGTCTTAGTGGAAGAGATGATCAGTCCCATTCAGCCTGGACAAAGGGTTTTTTGTGAAGCAGAAGATTATACCACTCCTAGCAATTTCTAGAAGTCAGCTTTGCCATTCAAGTGCTGCCAAAGTTCATGTTCGATCACGATTGTTATTGGGTCAGAGACGATACTCCTGCATCCTAACTTCTTCTTGAACAAATGAACCCCTGGTGTGAGAGGAACTCATCCAATCATTGGAAAGTTTAGTCAACGAACAAAACTTGATTTAAAAAAATTCTGGAAACCATTATGAATGAATAGTAAATGTTTATAGAGCCAAAGAATCATTCAACAAAGGAACAGGCCCTTTGGCCCAACTCGTCCATGGCGTCCAAGATTCCTCATCTAAGCATACCTCATTTGCCCATAACTTTCTAAACATTTCCTATTTTTGTTAGAAAAAGTAACCCTTCAGGACCTATTAATTCCTGCTTCTCTCAATTTATACCCATGCCCTTTTGTTCTTGATGCTCTTATCCTGTGGAAAAGACTAGGTGCATTCACCCTCTCAATTCTCTTCATGATTTTATACACCTCTACAAGGTCATCCATCAACCTCCTGTGCTCCCAGGTATAAAGTCCTAGCCTTTCCTACCTCTCCCTTTAGTCAGGCCCTCGAGTCCTGGCAACATCCTTGTAAATCTTCTGTCACTGTTTCCAGCTTAATGACATCCTTCCTATAGCAATGGGACCTAAACTGAACACAATACTCCAGAAGGGTATTGTGATGAAGGGTCTCGACCCGAAACGTCGCCTATTTCCTTCGCTCTATGTTGTCTACATCACCCGCTGAGTTTCTCCAGCATTTTTGTCTACCTTCGATTTTCCAGCATCTGATTCAGATTCAGATTCAACTTTAATTGTCATTGTCCGTGTACAGTACAGAGACAACGAAATGCATTAGACAACGAAATGCATCATCTGCAGTTCCTTCTTAAACAATACTCCAAATATAGCCACACCAACATCTTGTACAAAATTATAACATCATGTTCCATCTTCTATACTTACAGTAATTCCCAAACTGATGAAGGCTTGTGTGTTAAAAGCCTTCTTCCTCAACCTATCTACCAGTCATGACATTTTAAATGAAGTATGTAGAACTGTGTACCTGTACTCCTATATCCCTTGGCTCTCCAAAACTTCCCTGGGCTCTACTGTTCACTGTGAACCAGAAATAGTGGATGCATTAGTGATAATTTTTCAAAACTCTTTAGATTCTGGAGTAGTTCCTGAGGATTGGAGGGTAGCTAATGTAACCCCACTTTTTAAAAAGGGAGGGAGAGAGAAAACGGGGAATTACAGACCAGTTAGTCTAACGTTGGTAGTGGGGAAACTGCTAGAATCAGTTATTAAAGATGGGATAGCAGCACATTTGGAAAGTGGTGAAATCATTGGACAAAGTCAGCATGGAATTATGAAAGGTAAATCATGTCTGACAAATCTTATAGAATTTTTCGAGGATGTAACTAGTAGAGTGGATAAGGGAGAACCAGTTATATCTGGACTTTCAGAAGGCTTTCGACAAGGTCCCACATAAGAGATTAGTATACAAATTTAAAGCACACGGTATTGGGGGTTCAGTATTGATGTGGATAGAGAACTGGCTGGCAGACAGGTAGCAAAGAGTAGGAGTAAATGGGTCCTATTCACAATGGCAGGCAGTGACTAATGGGGTACCGCTAGGCTCAGTGCTGGGACCCCAGCTATTTACGATATATATTAATGATTTGGACGAGGGAATTGAATGCAACATCTCCAAATTTGCAGATGACACAAAGCTGGGGGGCAGTGTTAGCTGTGTGGAGGATGCTAGGAGGCTGCAAGGTGACTTGGATAGGCTGGGTGAGTGGGCAAACGCATGGCAGATGCAGTATAATGTGGATAAATGTGAGGTTATCCACTTTGGTGGCAAAAACAGGAAAGTAGACTATTATCTGAATGGTGGCCGATTAGGAAAGGGGGAGATGCAACGAGACCTGGGTATCATGGTACACCAGTCATTAAAAGTAGGCATGCAGGTGCAGCAGGCAGTGAAGAAGGCGAATGGTATGTTAGCATTCATAGCAAAAGGATTTGAGTATAGAGCAGAGAGGTTCTACTGCAGTTGTACAGGGTCTTGGTGAGACCACACCTGGAGTATTGCGTACAGTTTTGGTCTCCTAGTATGAGGAAGGACATTCTTGCCATAGAGGGAGTACAGAGAAGGTTCACCAGACTGATTCCTGGGATGTCAGGACTTTCATATGAAGAAAGACTGGATAGACTCGGTTTGTACTCGCTAGAATTTAGAAGATTGAGGGGGGATCTTATAGAAACTTACAAAATTCTTAAGGGTTAGATGCAGGAAGATGCAGGAAGCTAGATGCTAGATGCTAGATGCAGATGCTAGATGCAAGAAGATTGTTTCCGATGTTGGGGAAGTCCAGAACAAGGGGTCACAGCTTAAGGATAAGGGGGAAATCTTTTAGGACCGAGATGAGGAAAACATTTTTCACATAGAATCTCTGGAATTCTCTGCCACAGAAGGTAGTTGAGGCCAGTTCATTGGCTATATTTAAGAGGGAGTTAGATGTGGCCCTTGTGGCTAAAGGGATCAGGGGGTATGGAGAGAAGGCAGGTACAGGATACTGAGTTGGGTGATCAGCCATGATCATATTGAATGGCGGTGCAGGCTCGAAGGGCCGAATGGCCTACTCCTGCACCTATTTTCTATGTTTCTATGTTTCTATGAAGGTTCTGCCCTGGTTTGACTTTCCAAATTGCCACACCTCACATTTATCTGAATTAAACTCCACTAGCCATTCTTCGCCAACTTGCCCAGCTGACCAAGATTCCATTGTAATTTTTGATAACCATCTTCACTGTCTATGATATAATCTATTTTACTGTCATTGGAAAACTTACCAATCATGCCTTGTACATTTTCATCCATATTATTGATATAGATGATAAGCAGCTATGGGTCGAGCATCAATCCCTGAGGCACACCACTAGGCACAGGCATCCAGTCCAAATAAAACATTTCACCACCACTTTGTGCATCCTTCCATGGAGCCAATGCCAGTGGCTAGCTCTCCCTTGATCCCATATGATTTAACGTTCCAGAACAGCCTCCCACGCAAAAGCTTTGCTGAAGTCCATACGGACTATGTCCAGGGCACTGCTCTCATCACCTTCTCATTTACTTCAAAAGTATCTAAACGGGTATACTTGATTTTGAGGGGAATGGTCACAGGGGATTCCTGCACTCTTTGCCTGCTCCCTTTCTGATGGTCACCCTACCTCAGTATAACTCCTATCTGTGACTCTCTCATTCTCCTCGATGATCCTGAGGCCGTCCAGCCACAACTCCAGTTTCCTCACTCGGTCACTCAGGAGCTGTAGCTGGTACGCACTTCCCATTGGTGTAGTCCACAGGTACACTGGAAGCTTTCCTGATTCCCCACATCCTGCAGGAGGAGCATACCAGTAGCCTGACTGCTATGATTACTGCACTAAGATTATAAGATTGTAATAAGACTAAGATTGTATTAAAAAAACTCCATACCTTTCCACTTCTTGCCATCATTCTCTGTTCAGCCTTCTTGCCAAAGCCTCGCGAGCCAAAGCCTCAGCCCTTACCCTCAAACACAGCACCTGCACCACAACACAGCCTCTCCCAATAGGCCTTCCTTCCTTTTATGCATTACTAGGAGCAGTTTCTCTGCTTTTTAAATATCCCGTGCTTCTCCTCCTCAGCTGCTCACTCGCAAGTGAAACTCGTAACTGCTGGCCTCGCCGGTGGTGCCACATGCCCACAAATTAAAATAAAGTGAACAATCAATGGCATGGGCACGTTGGGCCGAAGGGCCTGTTTGCATGTTGTGACTCTGTATGGGAGGAATGTCATGACTGAATCCTCGGAGAGAGACTTTGACTAGAGGGGCTGAATGGCCTTTCCAGTCCTCTGTTGAGTAACCTTACATGCTCCTAGACACAAAACGCTTGAATAACACAGCAGGTCAGACAACATCTCTGGAGAAAAAGAATAGGTGACATTGCGGATCGAGACCTTTCTTCAGACTGAGAGTCTCTTCGGTGTAAACCAGTATCTGCATTTCCTTCCAACAAACCATATAACCATATAACAATAACAGCACAGAAACAGGCCATCTCGGCCCTTTAAGTCTGTGCCGAACACGTATTTTCCCCTAGTCCCATCTACCTGAACTCAGACCATAACCCTCCATTCCTTTCCTGTCCATATATCTATCAAATTTATTTTTAAATGATAAAATCGAACCTGCCTCCACCACTTCCACTGGAAGCTCATTCCACACAGCTACCATTCTCTGAGTAAAGAAGTTCCCCCTCATGTTACCCCTAAACTCTGTCCCTTAATTCTGAAGTCATGTCCTCTTGTTTGAATCTTCCCTACTCTCAATGGGAAAAGCTTATCCACGTCAACTCTGTCATTTTAAAGACCTCTATCAAGTCCCCCCTTAACCTTCTGCGCTCCAAAGAATAAAGACCTAACTTGTTCAACCTTATATGCTGCTTGGAGTACCAAAGACACCAATTACATGAGCTAAGGCGCAGACTTCCAGCTCACATTACCACTTACATGAGCAGATTGAATATGATACATGAGCTTGGGGGGCACGATTTTTGGACATGGATTTCCATGTCTGTATGGCGTAGAAATTGATTGTTAACAAGAGCCAAGTTTACTTGACAGAATTACTGACTTAGCCCTTCCAGAACTAAAGATAACATACTACTTGTCCACCCACTGTCCTATTCTGCATGTGTCTGCCTGCAGTAATTTGGTTGCTGCTTGTCTTTTCCTTGACAAATTAATTAGTATGCCAAAGTTGGTGTCAGCGACAATATTGCTTTTCAGAATAATATCCATCAAATTATAATAAAGATGAGAAGCCAAGTGCATCTCTCTGAAGGATTCCTGTGAACATGTTGTCATACGGAGATAAACACTTCATGTTTGTGGCCTCCAAGGAAGTCATTTAATTATCACAACAGTTGAAAAATCTGGCCATAGATCCTAAGAGTGATACATTTGAACCCCACTATTGCTGTCCGTTCACTATGACTTTTGTATCATTAATAAAGGAACTTAGTTCTTTTTGAGAGTCATAGTCAATCATTGTGGAAACAGGCCTTTGGAAACTCCACATGAGATTAAGATTAAAGTTGAATGCCACAAATAAACATCTGAAATATCCAACGAATTTTGAATTTTTTTTAGGGAAATGACAATTAATGTCTACAAAATTAGTTTTGTGTAGGGCAGAGAGATCATCAATTATGGCCTAATATACTGTACGATTCAGGTTTCAATTATATCACTGCAACATGTTGTCACATTTCAGAGTCTGAGCAAGTGAGAATAGTTGGTCCAACTTGCCCACACTAGTTCACATGTCTCTTCTACACTAGTCCTACCTGCCTGCATTTGGCCCAATAATCCTTCTAAACCTGTCCCATCCATGTACCTGTCTAAATGTTTCTCAAGCTTATAAAAGGTCGACTAATCCAACACTATCTTGATATAGATGCTGTATGAATTTTATATGTAATGATTCTAGGCCCAAGTGTGGCTGTGATGGTGAAGTATTAGCATAATTGTCTTTACTTCACAGAACTGCACCAGCTTTTTGACCAACACTTGTGCAGTTAAATGCAGAAATTCTGCAGTTGACACCTGGAAATCTCTGCTCGACCATGTGGAGCACTGTTGTGGCCCTCTGTGACACTTATTGTTGAAAATAAACGGTCTGTGGAGAACTGCAGAGAATTACCAACTATTCTCACTTGCTCAGACTCTGAAATGTGCCAGTATGTTGCAGAGATAAAATTGAAACCTCAATTGTGTATTAAGCCAAAATTGCTGTATAATGATCTCTCTGCCCTACACAAAACTAATTTTGTAACCTCATATTTCGCTTGGACAGTTTACACCCCAGCGGTATGAACATTGCCTTCTCGAACTTCAAGTAACCCTTGCTTTTCCTCTCTCTCCATCCCTCCCCCTTCCCATTTCTCTGACCAATATTTCTGTCTCCGACTACATTTTATCTCTGTTTGCTTCGTTGTTTATCTTCTCCCAGCTAATAATGATCTATTCTTCATGTTCCTTGATCTCCATTCCCATTGCCCTGTTTGCACACCTTACATTTCCTTATCTATGTATCTCCCTCTCCCCTGACATCAGTCTGAAGAAGGGTCTCAACCCAATATGTCACCCATTCCTTCTCTCTCGAGATGCTGCCTGTCCCGCTGAGCTACTCCAGCATTTTGTATACATCTTCAGTTTAAACCAGCATCCGCACTTCCTCCAACACTAATTTTGTTGATATTAATTGTTATTTCTCAAAAAAAATGTCAACATTCCATGGATCTTAAAGATATTATTTGTGACATTCAACTTTAATCTTAATCTCATGTGGAGCTTCCAAACTTTTTACTTGGTGCTATGCAACTCTGATTTTCTTAAGCCCCTGTCCCACTTAGGCGATTTGTTTGGCGACTACAGGCAACTAGACTGTTTTCACATATGGGTGACGCCTGCATGGTGTGAGCAGTCTTCTCAAGTCGCCTAAAGAGTCGTAATGTTTTTCTAGTTGCCGCTGGATTTTGAAATGTTCAAAACATTTAGGCGACTGTGGGCTTGACATAGCTTGTCTTCTCCTGTCGTAGGTGCTGTCGGAGGTTGTCGCCAGGATTATGCAGGTTATCCCCAGGTGACGTTGGTTGTTGTCAGGTGCTGACTTCGGTGAATACCATGGGCGACTACCTACGTCAACCGGCGACAGATACCAGTGACTGAATTGTCTTCAGTTGTCGCCGACAGGGTCGTTGCTTGTCGTAGCTTATCGCGGGTGGACGTAGGTTGACTTTGGTTGTCGTAGGTTGTTGCTTGTGTGGTCAAGTCAAGTCAAGTCAACTTTATTTGTCACATACACATACAAGATGTGCAGTGAAATGGTCATAGGTTGTTGTTGGTGTGGTCGTAGGTGGATGTCCTAAGTCACGACGATTGGGTCGCCGGTTGTCGTTAGCTTGCCATAGCTTGACATCGACTAGGTGGTAGGTTGTCGTAGACATTGTCGTAGGGGGGGGGTCCAGTCGCCGTTTTTTCGGCGACCTGCTATGACTGTGACAGTCACCGGCAGTCACCGAAAAAGTCACCTAATTGGGACAGGCCCTTTACTGTTTGGTTTTGTCGTCTGTGAGCGTTCCTGCATGTGATTGGCTTTCAATCTATTTGATGAGATCACTTTTATTGGCAGTGGGTCCACTAGACCCGATGTTTGTCGGCAACTGGGATTAGGAAAGGTTCATGGATCACAACGGCAGCACAATGGCGCAGCAGTGGAGTTGCTACCTTACAGCGCCTTAGTCCTGGGTTCGACCCTGACTATGGGTGCCGTCTGTATGGAGTTACTATGTTCTCCCTGTGACTTGCGTGGGTTTTCTCTAGGTCTGGCTTCCTCCCACACTCCACAGCTGTGCAGGTTTGTAGGTAAATTGTCCCTACTATGTTGGATAGTGCTAGTGTATGGGGTCGCTGGTCGGCGTGGACTCAGTGGACCGAAGGGTCTGTTTCCACGTTGTATATCCATTATTTAAGTAGCATCCCCAAAATCCAGGCACTCGTAGACTTTCAGGATCTGTTGGACAACCCCTAAAGACATACAAGTTTGTAGGCTAATTGGCTTTGTATGCGTGTAAATTGTCCCTAATGTGTGTAGGATAGTGTCAATGTGCGGGGATCGCTGCAGAGATCTCTAAAGTAAACTAACGGTACTTTTTCTGCCTGAAGAAGGGTCTTGACCCAAAACTTTGTCACCTAATACTTTGCTCCATAGATGCTGCCTCACCCGCTGAGTTTCTCCAGCATTTTTGTCTACCTTCGATTTTTCCAGCATCTGCAGTTCTTTCTTAAGCACTTTTTCCAGTTAATGTCATAGATCAATGCCAAAGGCAAAGTCAAGAATGATTCTGTTGTGCTGTGAGTTCTGACCCTCATTTCAAAATTACTTGTGTTGACCCGGACACAATCAATTTTCCCTTCAGAATTGCTTTCGTCTGCAGAAATAATGATGAAATTGATATTATAAAACAGGAGGAGGGAGGCTGTACTGTGTTAGATCATAAAACACATTCTATCTTGTGTTGAATAAATAATGCAGACTCATTCGAGGAGAGTCAGCTTTTGTTTAAAAAGCAAACAGCTGAAGGAACTCAATCAATCAAGCAAAATCTACAGAGGGAAATGGACAAATGATGGCTCAGGTTTGAAGAGTCATCATGTGTAGGAAAGAACTGCAGATGCTGGCTTAAACTGAAGATAGACACAAAACACTGGAGTACCTCAGCGGAACAGGCAGCATCTCTGGAGAGTAGGAATGGGTGGCGTTTCGGGTTGAGACCCTTCTTCAGACTGGTTAGGGATAAGGGAAGCGAGAGATATAGGCGATGATGTGGACAATGAATAAAATATATGCAAAAATGTAACAACGATAAAGGAAACAGGCCATTGTTAGCTGTTTGTTGGTTGAAAATGAGAAGCTAGTGTGAGGGAGGGATAGAGAGAGAGAGGGAATGCCGGGACTACTCGAAGTGAGAGAAATCAATATTCATGCCACTGGGCTGTAAGCTGCCCAAGCAAAATATGAGATGCTGTTCCTCCACTTTGCGTTTAGCCTCACTGACAATGGAGGAGACCTAGGATAGAAAGGCCTGTGTAGGAATGGGAAAGAGTATTAAAGTGTCCACCAACCAGGAGATCAGGTCGGTTCAGGCGGGCTGAGCGAAAGTGTTCCGCGAAACAATTGCCCAGTCTACGTTTGGTATCGCCAATGTATAAGAGTCATCAGTTCATTTCCCTTTCACGGATGATGCCTGGCCCACTGAGTTCATGCAGCTGTTTGTTTTTTGCTCAAGATTCCAGCATTTGTAGTCTCTGTGTGGCCACATTTGTTTTGGTTGCCCACTTTTACTATTCCAGGCTAAATTGGTGGAAAAAATTCCACTGTTCCTCAGTGAACTGAATAATTGCAACTGCAGTAAAGACAGTCTTTATTTCATGTTATATTGCAAAGGAAAGGTATGTTTTAGGTCCTTTTTAGTTAAAAGGCTGTCTTCAGCATGTAATCTACAGCAAACCATGTCATCGTGCCACTTGTTTAATGACAGATGGTTGGAACAACGTAGAGCCACTTTCAGCCTAATCAGATTGAAGTGCTTCGATCTGCCCTCCTTTAACATAACCCGAAGAGAGAAGAGGAAAGGTGAAGGCACTCCCACAATACTACATGATAGAGGTTCCCATGACATAGATGCAGTATTGCTGAAGGAAGGTTGAAGTTTTCCAAGACAGCCAAGCATTTGATTTGGAGGAGAACCTGCAGGTGGTGCCATCTTTAAGTTACTGCTGCCCTTGTCCGTTTCAATCATGGGTTTGGAGGTCACTGTTGGAATAGCCTTGGCGAGTGCATTTTGTAGATGGTACATACAAGAGATGGGATGTGGTAGCAATGGAGGGAGTGAATGTTCAGGAGGAGGTGGTGATCATAGGCTGCTTAGTGCTCGATGCTGTGGAGCTTACTGAGTTTTGTTGTGTCATCCGGGCAGGTGGAGAGTGCTTCATCATGTGCTTGACTAGTGTCTTGTGGATGATGGAAGAACTTCTAGATCTCAATAGCATATCCAGTCTTTTGAAATCACTGCAATTATGCAGTTGTTCCAGCTAGGTTTCTGAGCAATGCTGATTCTCAGGTTATTGAGGATGGGGGGGGGGTATCCTGTGATAGTCATGCCATTGAATAATAAAGAGAGGTTATTAAGCTTTCTCTTGTTGAAGATGATAATTACCTGGCACTTCAGTGGCATAAATGTTATCAGCCTAATAGCAGCCCAGGCCTGAATATTCTCTGGAATTTCCCACACACACAGTTTGTACATTCTGCCTGTGATCGTGTGGGTTTTCTCTGGGTGCACCAATTTCCTCCCACACTCCAAAAAGATTTACAGGTTTGTAGGTTAATTGACTAAGCTGTAAGCTGTAAAATTGTTTGATGAAGAGTTGTGAATGGAAAACAACATTGTACAATCATCAGAGAACAGTCCACTTCTGACTTTACGATGGAAGGGCATTAATCAACAGCTGAAATTGGTTGGGCCTAGGACACTGAGTAATTCCTGCAGTGATGTCCAGTGCTGGGATGGTTGACCACCAACAAGCACAACCATTTTTCATAGGTCAAAGTACAACCATAATTATTGGAATACTTTCCCTTGATGCCACCAATTTGAATTGTATCATGACCCCTCCACATCACATTTCGTCAAACGTTGCTTGGTGTCACCTCATCTCTACAGCTCAGCTCTTGGGGTCTATGTGGGAAAGAACTATAGATGCTGGTTTAAATTCAAGGTAGACACAGAATGCTGGAGTAACTCAGCGGGACAGGCAGCATCTCTGGAGAGAAGGAATGGGTGAAGTTTCGAGTCGAGACCCTTCTTCAGGGGTCCATGTTTGGACCAAAACTGTGATGAGGTCTGGAGCTAAGTCTTACTGAAAAAGTCCACACTGGGCTTCAATGCATACATTATTGGCAAGTGGGCAATGTCAACAAGGTCCTCCATCACTTTGCTGAAGAGTGAGAGTAGACATGGTTGGCACTGAGGCGCAGCGGTAGAGTTGCTGCTTTACATCACCGGAGACCCGGGTTCGATCCTGACAAAAGGCACCGTCTCCAGGTACTCCAGTTTCCTCCCACATTCCAAAGATGTGCAGGTTTCTAGTTTATTGCCCTCTATAAATTTGCTCCTAATGTGCAGTTGGTCGGCGCAGACCAGGTGGGCCGTAATGCCTGTTTCCATGCTGTATTCCTACCACTAAACTAAACTAAACTAAACTAAACTAAACTAAACCAAACAAAACATATTGGGTAATAACTAGTTGGTCTGGATTTGTTATTATTTTGTGGACATCATGACCAATCAACTCCAGAATTATGTGTATAGTAATAAAGTAATGTCCTGGGTGTAAACATTCCCAACAAAATAATTTGCATGGAAGCCAAACATTCTCGCATTGCCAGAGGAAACTGAGCTGCTGCATCTGTCAAGAGCAAATGTCAGCGATGAATACCAGGCCAAAACATAGCAGTCACTTTCCTGCCCGCACTTTCCCCTTCGATGGTAGCGAAGCCTCTGTCTCTCTTTTTCCAGGAATGGTCATAAGTGATAGGAGCAGAATTAGGGTATTCAGCCCATCAAGTCTACTCCTCCATTCAGTCATGGCCAATCTATCTCTCGCTCATAACCCAATTCTCCTGCCTTCTTTCCATAACCCTTGACATCCGTACTAATCAAGACAAATGGAGAGATTTAATGCAGATTTCAGTGAGAAAATGTAGTTGCTAATTGATGCAGATTGCTAAGGAGAACAGAAGCAGAATGTCAGCAGAAACACAGTCCAGAGAAAATAAATTATTTTTTCATGTTGGCTTTGCAAATACTGTGCATTCAAATTTCTCAGAAACCCACAGCTTATTTTCTTTCTATTTAAACCAGAAGAAATCTGCATTTGCATTTGACTTGCCAGATTAAATGCCTTTAAGTCATTGATTCATCAAGGTTGGCTCACACTTATCTTTGCTGTTTTAACATAATTATACATAGGAGCATGTTGTGCTTCCATCATAGGTCGGGGCCTTGAGTAGAAGAGTCAGGAATCTGTGTTGCAGCTTTGGTTAGGTTGTATTTGGATTATTATGTGCAGTTCAGGTTATATATATATGTATATGTATATGTATATGTATATATATGTATGTGTATGTGTATATATGTGTATGTGTATATGTATATGTATGTATATGTATGTATATATATATGTGTATATTGATTTTAGAAAAAACGCTACCATATATCGCTGTGAAGTTTGGCCATCTTACTCACAGTCCTCCAACCATCTGAAGAAGAGTCTCAACCTAAAATGTCATCTATCCATGTCCTCCAAACCCATGGACTTACTCTGGCACTTTCTTTTTTTTTTGTAAACCAGCACCTGCAATTTCTTGTGTCTTCAGCTATAAGGAGGGATAGGAGGGAGAGATAGATTAGTCATGAATGAATGGCGGAGTAGACTTGATGGGCGGAATAGCCTAATTCTGCTCCCATTCCTTATGACCTTATAAGGAAAGGTTGGCTAAAGTTGGATTGTTTTTTTCTGGAGCTTTGGAGGCTGAGGTGATACATGATAGAAGTTTACGAATTCACGAGAAGCATAGATAGGGTAGGCTTTCAGAACCTATTGCCCAGGGTGCAAATGTCAAAGACAATAAGATATAGCTTTAAGGTGAGAGAGGCAAAGTATGAAGGATATGTGTGGGGCAAGATAGTGATAGGCACCTGGAATGCGCTACCAGGCGTGGCGGTGGAGGCAGATAAGAGGCCTTTATAGAGGCAGATAAGTGGCATTTAAGAGGCCTTTAAATGGGTCCATGGATATGCAGTGGAGCGATCACACGCAGGCACGATTACTTTAAATTGGCATTATGTTCGGCACAGACATTATGGACATCCTGTCACTGTGCTATACTGTTCGACGTACTAAACCTAGTACATAGTTCTATTGCACCCCTTAGCAACCATGTGTAACATTAATTCTATTGATGTGATTTGATCTGTTAGGCCTCAGATAATATTAGTTATGGTCCCACATTATGTTAATTTCAAGGTGATTACAATATTTACCTGATCATTATCTATTTCTTTACATAACTTCAGTGCAGAAAACAAATGGTCTTATTTGCACTTGGAACTGATATTTCATATGAACAGAGATAATTAATCACAAAGGGGGAAATTCAGCATTTTCTTTTCCAAGAGGTGGAGCCATAATGGGTAGATTATTTAATACTGAAGATGCGCTGCTTTCAAATCACATCAGACAATGATGTTGTGCACACAAAGAGCAGCTTGTGCTGTACCCAAAGGATTTCGTTTTCTGCCCGCCTGCTATCAGATTAACAGCTGTTGCGGGCTCAGTTCCTGGATAGTTCCAAATGTCAAATGAGCTGGCTGTGAAAAGCCGAGGCAGATTCTGCTGAGAGAGAAAAATAAGTGTGAGAGAGCCAAGGTGATGTTTATATTTATGATTGTGGGGTTGTTCGTCCTGTTCATTTATTTACTTCAATCCTATTCGCTAGGATCAAGAGGACTTTCTTTAACAAGAGGATTTGAGTATAGGAGTAAAGAGGTCCTTCTGCAGTTGTACGGGGCCCTGGTGAGACCACATCTGGAGTATTGTGTGCAGTTTTGGTCTCCTAATTTGAGGAAGGACATCCTTGTTATTGAGGCAGTGCAGCATATGTTCACAAGGTTAATCCCCGGGATGGAGGGATTGTCATATGAGGAAAGATTGGGAAGACTGGGATTGTATTCACTGGAATTAAGAAGGATGAGAGGATATCTTACAGAAACATATACAATTATAAAAGGACTGGACAAGCTAGATGCAGAAAAAATATTCTCAATGTTGGGGGAGTCCAGAACCCGGGGCCACAGTCTAAGAATAAAGGGGACGCAATTTAAAAGTGAGATGAGAAAAAAAGTTTTCACCCAGAGAGTTGGGCATTTGTGGAATTCTCTGCCATAGAAGGCAGCAGAGGCCAATTCACTGGATGAATTTAAAAGAGAGTTAGATAGAGCTCTAGTGGCTAGTGGAATAAAGGCATATGGGGAGAAAGGAGGCACGGGTTACAGATTGTGGATGATCAGCCATGACCACAATGAATGGTGGTGCAGGCTTGAAGGGCCAAATGGCCTCCTGCACCTATTTTCTATGTTTCTCTGATCGAAATATCAATTACCAGTGGGAATGGCTTTAAGGCGAGAGGGGCAAAGTTTAAAGGAGATGCATGGAGCAAGTTTTTCTACATAGAAGGTGGTGAGTGTCTGGCAGGTGCTGTCAGGGGTGGTGGTGGAGGCAAAAACAATAGTGGCATTTATGAGGCTTATGGATATGTGCATGGATATGCAGGGAATGGGGGGATATGAACACGTAGATATGATTTGGTCTTGGCATCATCTTCAGCACAGACATTATGGGGCCTTGGGGTTGTTCATTTGCTGATCTGTTTTATAATCTAAAATTATTCTCAAGTTGGATTCCAAGCATTTCACTGGGATGTGTTTAGGGTGAACCCTTTAAAATTAAACAGCAGATTTCACAGGTGTGATGGGAGTCTGCTTCTGTTTGAAGGTCCTATTGATGCTACAGGCCATAAAAACAGCACTGAAATCACTGGAAGAGTCATCCAAATGTGTACCACACATCTCCGAACACTATTGTGCACCCATTCCAATTGCTCCATCAGTCACATGGAAAGAAATATTCAACCTGCAGTGTCCCTGGTTTTCATTAACATTTTAGTTTTGGTTAAAGTGGATTGCATACTACATATATAATCTGATGAGAACTAAATGCAAAGCAGTTTGCCTTTACAAAATGGTGAATGGTGAAGTATGTGCATAGCAATCTGTGGTGTGAATTTGTGGAATGGTCTGGAACAGGAGATAAAACTTAGCACAAACATAATTCAGTTTAAAAAGATGTACAAAAACACTTTTTTAAAAGGATATTAGGATGAGGATAGGTGATTGTGAGTGGGATATTTGTTATACTGATTGTATTGGGAAGGGTGATTATAGGGTGATGGGTTGTATATATGACTAAGATACTGTATAGTATATTAGGGTTTTTCTTTGCTTTTTTCTTTTTTTCTCTCTTTTTTGTATGGCTTTGTAAATATTTGATTAGTAAGGAGTGGGAATTAATAAGCTTTGGCTTCTTCCTGCTCCTTTTCAGACACATACGATTTCATTTATTTATAGATATTGTTTATGACACTTTATAAATATTCTTGTTTTGTTTTTTGTATGCTGTTTCACACTTGCTTTTTATTCTTTTATTCTGTTCGAAATAAAGAATTAAATAAATAAATAAATGATAATTGATAAACATAACTGATGTAAATCATAATTTGCTTTTCCATGAACCTTCTTGGAATATTTCCTTTTCAAGCCTTTGTAAATCAGTATCATTCCCCACTAAAAAGGTGTTGCAAAGTGAGAACTTTGAATAGAGCCTTAAATACACTGCAATACACAGAAAATGGGCCCTTCAGACCTCCACATTTAAGCCAATCTCTGTACCCAAATGCACGGATCCCTTTGCCCGTATTCGAACTGTGTCCTTCTACGCATTGTCTATTCAAGTGCCCATCTAATTGTCTCTTACGCATAGTGATTTCATCTGATTCCAACTCATCCTCTGGCAGGAAGTTCCAGATATCAACTGTTATCTGTGTGTCAAAAAACTATCCCCACAGATCCACTTTAAAATGTCCTTCCTTTCATCTTAAATGTATGCCCTCTTGTATTTGATAACTCAAACCATAAGAGAAAGATTCTGACTGTCTACCCTATCTGAGCCTTAATAATTTTTATTTACCTCTATCAGGTAATCTCTCAGCCTGGTGAATGTCCGCTGAACTCTTTCCAGCACAACCATATCCTTGTTGTTGTGAGGTGACCAGACCTGTACACAATAATCCAAGAGCTGTCTAACCAGTATTTGGAAAAATTGCAATATAAGGTCCCACGTTTTATATTCTATGTCCTATGACCCACAAAGGCAAGCTTCACAAATGCCATAGTCTTTTATACGTCTTTCTAAGTATATTGCCATTTTCGGGGAACTATGGATTGAATCCCACGGTCCCTCTGTTTGTTAACATTTCTTAGTGCCCTACCACTTTCCTGTATATGTCCTCCCCCAAAGAATTTTCGGAAATGCATCACCTCGCAATTGTTAGGATTAAATTCCATCTGAGTTATTTCCTGCTGAAGCCTAAGACAACATTTTTCACTATCCCATAACACCACCAATTTGTGTCATCCACAAACTTCCTAATCATACCTCCCAAATTCATACCCTTGTCATTAATATTTATCACAAACAACAAAGTACCAACAACAGCACTAACACTGCTGTATTGGAACTCTAATAACTGAATACCATTAAGACAAGATCCACCCAATCTAGACTTCAAATATTTGAGGATGTGAAGATATAACTTGGATTATACATGCAATATTGTTCTGATTGATGGCCTGCGGTTGCCTTAATTCTTCTCTAACTCTGAACAACTAGTCATATGGCACTATGATCACGACCTGAAAAAGCATGTTCGAAGAGGCTAGTGAGGTATATTGTTCAAGGCTTCAGCAGGATACAGCACAGTGACGCATCGGTAGAGTTGCTGCATTACAGCGCCAGAGACCCGGCTTTGATCCTGACTACAGCTGTTGTCTGTATGGAGTGTGTACGTTCCGCCTGTGACGGTGTGGGCTTTCTCCAGGTGCTCCTATTTCCTCCCACATTCCAAAGACTTCCTGATGTGTGGGTTAATTGGCTTTGGTAATCTGTAAAATTGTCCCTAATGTGTGTAGTTCAGTGAGTTTGAGTTAATTTGGATTTAGATTATTGTCACATGTGTCAAGGTACAGTGAAAAGCTTTTGTTGCATGCTGACCAGTCAGCGGAAAGGCAATACGTGATTACAATTGAGCCATCCGCAGTGTACAGATACATGATAAAGGGAATAATGTGTTAGTGCAAGATAAAACCAGTAAAGTCTGCTCTAAGATAGTCCGAGGGTCTCCACTGAGGTAGAGAGTAGTTCAGGACTGCTCTCTAGTTGGTTGATAGGGTGGTTCTGTAGCCTGATAACAGCGGGGAAGAAACTGTCCCTGATTCTGGAGGTGGGCAGGGTGATTGCTGGCCTGAGAGGACTAGGTGGGCCGAAGGGCCTGTTTCCACGCTGTATCTCTAAAGTCTAAAAGTGCATGTTATATAAAACAAGGCTAACCTTCTGTTCGTCCAGCTTTCAGTTGGCTGATATGTTTAATGTCCAATCAATTAAAATATGTGCCAACTTGCAATTTAATTGTAACATTCTGGAAACAAAGCATAAAAATAAATAAAAATGCAGAGTAATTTCTCTAGTGAGCTTTCAGTGACTATTCAGGTTGCCGACTGGTCCAAGTTTTTATTGCCATCCCACACAGTGGTTTGTCCCAGTTACAGGATAATGGCATAAACAACCTCAAACCTTTGTCCAGGCTGGGACTGGAGATGTTCTAACTTATTGTTTTCTGAAATCACAGCGAAGTTTGATGAATTGCAACTGATGAGAACTAAGTATCAGGTAGATTGACTTTACGCAGATAGAAAAGGTTGACATCTTGTCACATATGATAAATGTCATCAAGGCAGAGCATTATTCAGTTTTCACTGAACCTTCTTGGGGCAAGACACTGTCAAGTCTCATGGTTGCTATCCAGCGGCCTCCAGTTGTGTGCAGTCCAATGAACTGCACACTTGTCAACCTTCAGGCCTTTACTCCACTGATAGGACTGTGCAATTTAATGCAAATGCATTCACCAGTCTGCCTGGGTACAAACTGCTGAGATGCAACCCATCAATGTTCTCTCACAAAATAAAGCAGCTATTAAATTAGAGACAAGTTAACCCGATGAGATTTAGCACAACAGCAACATTCAACCAACTCTTATAAAATTAGACCTATGATTACATTGAGGAATGGCAGTGCAGAAGGTCGAACAAGAACATGTTTAGACATCCAGAGAAGGTATGGTGTTATGGAGAATAGCACACTTATTTAAATGGTAGAATTTCATGTAATAGCCTAGAATCTGAACTGATGTTGCCCTTAAGGAGATTACAGTGATGAAGGAAGGAAACAATTTATTTGGATTGACTTCTGCACTTTCAGTATTTTGACTGGCATGATCGTGCAGGGCCAGACAATCCAATTTATGCATGATATAATATTCTTGGTTGGGCACTGAACATGATGGATTGAAGAGAAAGTTCAATGCTATTAATGATAGTGACAGATAGTAAAACAAATAGGAACATTTCTTTGAAACATGTGTTTTGAAGCCCTGAGCTATCCTCTTAAGTGATGGGGCTTTGTTGGTCTGTGTCCAAATTAGGTAAGACCACTACCCCAGAAATCTGCAGAGCCAACCTTTAATAATATAATAATAAACTTTCATAAGACACAGCAAACCACCATTGTGTGGAACATCCTTGTGAAACCCTTCCTGATCTTTCAAAGCAGCAAAAATATTGCTTGGAGGACCCAATACATTTCTCAGTAGGCACCCCACACACGTTCCTGTACCAGCATTTAAATAGAATTGCACCGCTGGCTGGTGTTATGAATGCAACAATAAATTAGCTAAAATTGCCATTCATCAACCAAACTTGGACCCTATAAACAAATCCTAACTGCAGGGCTTCACATTTGTGATGAAGAGCAGGCTCTCTGGCTCACTGCCTGAGAGGATTGTGGAGGCAGGTACAGTCACAACACTTAACAAGTAGCAAGACAAACACCTGAATCACCAAAGCATAGATGGCTCTGGACCTAATGCTGGTCAATGGTATGCATACAGTTGGGTACAAGATTGTTGACCAAAGGGCCTGTTTCTGTGCTTCATGACTCTGACTTTTTCTCACTGGCTTTACCTCTAATGAACCTTTCTGTGTCATATGGACCTTAAAAAATCCACAGGAAAAAGGAACTTTCTACCTCAGTTCAGGACCCAATGTGCAATTCACTCCTTTTCCATTATTAACTCTTCTGTTTTGCAACTGAAGCCAAATTCTTTCAAGTGTGAGAATGTTATCAGTTTACCAACATCAGTTTACCTTTCTCACGAGTCTTTTAAATTAATTTTACCTACACCTTTGCTATCTTTTAAATGTAATTATTCGGTGTTGTCTTCCTTTATTATATTGTTGTGAAAGTTAAAAGTCATTCATCTTCATCTTCTCAGCTCCTGTTGTAGTTTCAACAATAAATGGTCCTCCCTCCCCGCCCCCACTCTTCTTCCGATTCTGTCCAACATTTATGGCTTCATCTTCTCCATTTCTCTCCCTTCCACTCACCATTGATAATTTTCATTCTTCCCTTTCACATTTCCCTTTCACATTTTCCCTTCCCTTTCACATTTCCCCAACACGCTAACCTGCTAACCTAAACCACCCTCCCCTCCCACTCTCCCAACCCAGTACTGTTCTCCCATTTCTCCATATTTTCCCTGTCCTGTCCCCATCTGCCTCAGCGTCTATTTTCTCCACTAACCTATTTCTTCCATGATGTGATACCTAATTTCCTCTCTTCTCCCTTCCTCCAATTTGGAAACAAACCAACAATGTCCCAATTAGCTGAGGGCTTCAAAACACATGTTTCGGAAAGCTTGTGTTACTTGTTTCAGCACACCAACGTCTCAAATTTCCAAACCTCTTCAGCTTCACTTCCATTACTGAGCTGCCATTGGGCAAATGCATGGCAGATGCAGTATAATGTGGATACATGTGAGGTTATCCACTTTGGTAGCAAAAACAGGAAAACAGACTATTATCTAAATGGTGGCCGATTAGGAAAAGGGGAGATGCAACGAGACCTGGGTGTCATGGTACGCCAGTCATTGGAAGTAGGCATGCAGATGTAGCAGGCAGTGAAGAAAGCGAATGGTATGTTAGCATCATAGCAAAAGGATTTGAGTATAGGAGCAGGGAGGCTCTACTGCAGTAGTACAGGGTCTTGGTGAGACCATTTTGTGTCTATCTTCGATTTAAACCAGCATCTGCAATTCTTTCCTAACAAAACTAATTATTTTAGAAAGATTTTCAAGTCACATACCCACGTACAAAAAAATTAAAGAATACAATTTAAAATGGGGAAAGCATTCTTTCTCTCCCTATACAGCCAACTGCCCAAAATGGGGGAGGATGGAGCTTCTGGGTGTTCCTAGAAAATTGTCTGTATTCTGATTTTATGTAAAGGAAAGCCATGTGATTCACTCATGCATCAAGAAATGTGGGTTAAAATTTAATTTTGTGTTTACTTATTTACATTTTCCCCATACATTTTACAAGAGCAAGTTTATATTCCATATCTCAGATATATGATTTGTGAATTCTGCCAGGTTAAATTTTTGTTACCAATACTGTCATAATGTGGTAGTAGTAGGCTCCCCTCGGTCATGACTGACCATGGGTGATGCATCCTAGTTTATGCATATGTCACAATGCATGGACATAAAATCGTCAAACCACCCTGGAGCAACGCATAACCACACCTACTAATCTAATTAAAATTTTAAAAGAATCAGAAGAACTACATTGTTTGGTTATATAAATAATATAGAAATGTTGCTGCTTTTAATTTTGTCTCTTATTTAAGTTGTGTACTGGTCCTGTTTTTGCAATCAATTGGGCAAAGAGATACACATTGAAGTTACAGAAAATACTAAAACCTCTGGTTCCAAAACAGAAAACAAACCTATTTCTGCTCACACCTACCTATGTGCTTTCCATACATGTTGTAGTAGAAGCTGACACAGTAAGCACTGTTTGTTGAGCCGTATGGATTTTTAGGCAGTGTGCTGAAAATAGGACTCAGAAGCCTAGCCTTTTCACCTTCCTTTCGAGGGCGAGAGGTTTCTATATACATGTAGTATCCTGCAGCAAAAAAACAAGAACAATTCAGATAAACAAAACAATCATTAGAAAAGCTTTATTTAACTTCAACTGATGATACCAACAAATATTAATGTGTCTATCCTCATTTTTAGTTTTCTCCCAAAAGCACATAACTAAAGACTAGAGATCGTGAACGAGATTGTCTACACCCTTTTGTTGTTATTTTGTAGTGCTATCATTTTGTCAAAGGGGTTTGCTTTGGTCCTAACAAGAAGAGCACCCTTTGAAGGAAATTATTTTTACTGTATTGCCTGCAAATCACATGGACACTGAATCAATTTAACGTGACCCCTGAAAACATCTGGTGTGACTGCTGTGAAAGTAATGTTTCAGGCTGAGTACCTCTGAACTAACCACGATCAATCAGTGCAACAGCACCCGAGGCACATTGCGAAGAAATAGTACACTTTAGGGCAATTACACACTCTAATTGCATGTCAATTGTATTTTGTGCAAACTCAAATGTCTTGGTCACTACAGTCAGGATCAGACATTTATGTCTTATGGCCGATTAAAAACTACTGAAGTGAATGGAAAATGATTCAGTGCCTGAAAATCAATGCTTGAATGAATGAATGTGGTATGAATTTGCCCAAAGGTGATGCTTTTTTTAAATTTGTTACTCAGTTTTAGTTATATATTACCTCAGGAAATCAGGGGGTTTTAAAAATAGATTTGGAACTCTTTCCACGTGCATAGTGACAAGGTTATTATGTGACCAAGCCATTTGCCAAAGCAGGACAGAGGTTAGTAATTAGTAATTGTCTGGTTGTATTACCTTTGAAGTTCAACCTGGTACTCTATCTCACACCTAATTAATGGACCTCTGGCAGGTTAAAGCTATAAACTGAGCACTGAATAAGGAGCATGTCACACCACTGCTTTCCTGTACTACCTGGATGTACTCAGTATAAATCACGATTGATTTAAACATTAGAGGTACCTTGTGCATCCTTTTATCCTGACTTCCCCTTCCATTGAATTCCAATAATCACCCATTATTTTATAATTCATTCATTTATTCATTTGACAATCACATTGTCTTTAGCTCAGATTTCCCCATTAGCAGTAGAAATATACTGGAAGCACAACGTAGAAGTTTTGCAGGCCACTCTTGCCCAAACCCTATCCATCATGAGTCACTTTTAAAAATAATTCTTGTAGCCTTTCACTTGTTTCATTTTTACAGCCATTGGACGAGTCAAAACTTCAAGTTACCTCAAGAAAAGTGGCATAAGTAGATAAGGAGCGATTGAGGAAACAATTTCAATTAGGTTTCTCATTGAAAACTAGAACAGTTTGAGGAGCAAATGATCCAGGAGGTAGGGTAGTTGAAATGTATAGGAGAGCTTCACATTGGCTGCACACTACAATTGCGGAGATAACAGAGGCAGTCTCCTGGAAGCACAACGTAGAAGTTTTGCTTGAAGGGTTTCGGCCTGAAACGTCGCCTATTTCCTTCGCTCCATAGATGCTGCTGCACCCGCTGAGTTTCCCCAGCAATTTTGTGTACCTTAGAGGCAGTCTCCTGCCTGATTTAAACATGCATGTGGATGCTTGACAGTTATTATTGGCATCTGATGGTAATCTTAGCCCATGGCTTCTTTGCCACTGGAAAAAAAAGGCACAAAATGTAAACCATTTATTTTTGGTTCTTTGCCGACGAGGAAGATCGTTAACATTCCTCACACAACTGTGAGGGAACTTTTTTCCTAATCATGGCCTTCCTCCATTCCACACAACTGTAAACTGGGTACCCACCTGACTCTTCTATTACCTTGTAAATATATGTCACAGATCTGGTCCAAAATATTCTGTCAAATATACCATAAATGGACTTAAAAGCAAAGGTTTTTAACATAGATACTTAATGAGCAAATGGGTGAAAGATTACAGGACTGTAGGCAGGATTGCAGTGTTACAGTAACAATCAGATCAGTAATAATCTATTGAACACTGGAGTAGGCTCAGGGACATGAGACACATTTTCCAGCTCCACGTCATATGTTCGTACGGATATTACATCCAGCATTTTAGTTGAGGGAAACAGAAAGATAATCTGTTGATCTTTGTCACGTTATAATGTGCAGTCCTGCACATATTGGAAGTATCTGTCTTGTCTGTTTATATTCCCCCTTGGCTACAATTTATCCTCACCAGTCTCATGAACCTAGTTAATCAAACACCTCAGATGTGCCACATTTTCCACAGAGACACAATTACAAATCCTTCAAGACTTTAGTTAAGAAACACACGGAGGCAGAGAACTGAACATGTAAGATATGTTGTGCTTTGAAACTGAATTAGGTGGGACAGAATTCAATTGTTAATTTAAACATCATCATCTAACTTTGTGAATGCTAATTAGGGCAAACACTCTTTAAGGTGAACATTGGCAAAAGAACAAGTGAATGCTTCATACAGCGTTATGTTAAAGCTGTAACAAAACACCTTCGTTTCACACTTAAGAGAAACAAATTCTCCCAAACTAAAATGTAGAAAAATCTGACATGGCAAAGATAAAACATGTTCTCTCGATTGGCCAAGAGTTTTAAATCGGGGCGATAAAGACAGCTATGGACGGCGCATTCAAAATAATTAAATCCCAGATGAATTAACTACATGGAATAGATTTGGCTAGGCCAACTGTGGTAGCTGCCACATGTGGGAACTAGTGAACCCCATTGTGATTCACAACAACTCTTTCTGCAGAAGTGTTAACTGATCGAGGGTTAACAAAAGTGCTGGAGAAACTCAGCGGGGTGCAGCAGCATCAAGGAAGCGAAGGAAATAGGCAACGTTTCGGGCCAAAATCCTTCTTCAGACGGATGTGGGGTGGGGGGTGGGGGGGGGGGGGGGGGCGGGGAGAAGAAAGGAAGAGGAGGAGCCCGAGGGCTGAGGGATAGCTGAGAAGGGGAGGAGACAACAAGGGCTACCGGAAATTGGAGGTCAATGTTTATGCTGCTAGGGTGCAAACTGCCCAAGCGGAATATGAGGTGCTGCTCCTTCAATTTCCGGTGGTGCTCACTCTGGTCATGGAGGAGGCCCAGGACAGAAAGTTCGGTTTTGGAATGGGAGGGGAAGTTGAAGTGCTGAGCCACCGGGAGATCAGGTTGGTTAATGCGGAGGTGTTCGGCGAAACGATCGCCAAGCCTACGCTTGGTCTCACCGATGTAGATCAGCTGACCTCCAGAGCAGCGGATGCAATAGATGAGGTTGGAGGAGATGCAGGTGAACCTCTGTCGCACCTGGAACGACTGCTTGGGTCCTTGAATGGAGTCGAGGGGGGAGGTAAAGCGACAAGTGTAGCATCTCTTGCGGTTGCAAGGGAAAGTGCCCGGGGAGGGGGTGGTGCGGGAGGGAAGGGAATAATTGACCAGGGAGTTACGGAGGGAGCAGTCTTTGCAAAAAGCAGACAGGGGGGGAGATGGGAAGATGTGGCGAGTGGTGGGGTCACGTTGGAGGTGGCGAAAATGACGGAGGACTATTTGTTGTATGTGACGGCTAGTGGGGTGAAAGGTGAGGACTAGGGGGACTCTGCCCCTGTTACGAGTGGGGGGATGGGGAGAGAAGGCAGTGACGGGGTATTGAAAAGACCCTGGTGAGAGCCTCATCTATAGTAGGGGAGGGGAACCCCCATTCCCTGAAGAATGAGGACATTTCCGATGCCCTGGTGTGATGTCAGTGCAGATTTGATGAGCTGTAATCTGAGCTTCAGATAGAGTTTTGAAGGCTGGGTTACCTGCCTAGTACCAGGGTCAACAATATGTCTTCTGGGTCGGTGAGGAACTTGTCGTGGGAGGTTAGGGTTGATTTGTCAAGATTGCTAATAACATGGATAGGACCAGGAAGAAATTGTTACTGAAGGATTATGAGCAATTCAGACAAATTTGAAAAACAGAATCACAAAGGTAATAATTCCCGTATTATTATTCGAGCCACATACAAATTGGCAGAGTGTACATAAGGTTAGAGAAATAAACATCTGGTTCTGAGAATGGCGTGGGAGAGGGGTTCCGATTCATGACTATCCACACTAGAATCCTGGAGCCATATAACTAGGGTTATAAACAGGGCTTTAAATTATTTGGCTGGGGAAGTTGTTCAATTGAAGGGAAGTTTAATGTATCAGAAATAAATGATAGATTAGTGGCATTGGGTAGCATATGCAATGAGGACAAATTATCATGAGAGAGAAGAGAACAAATGTATTTTGTTGTCTTGAGTAACAATGACATTCTTACTTGAGCAGCTCAACAATCTATGTAAACATAGTACTCCGTAAAACCCATAATAAACAACTAAAAAATGTTCAGTATATATTATATAAACCAGACAAATAAATAGACAATAATAGTGCAAAGTCAAAAATAACACCCCCAAGTCTTTATGGTTCAGAGTTATTTGGAGGTTGTAGTGTTAATTAATAAGAGATTTTGTACTTAGGGATCCTTCTTGGAATAGTGATTACAGAATGGTATAATTCCAGTTACCTGTTGAAGGTGAACATCTCAAATCCAGTGTCCTCAGTTAAATGAGAAAAATACATAGAAATGGTAGAAGAATTGTTTAGACTGGAATGGGGAAAATAGGCCAAAGGAAAGGTCAATGGTTGAACTGTGGCAGATATTTAAGGAGCTATTGCATAATTGATCCCAACCAGAAAGGACTCAATGGGAAAGATGAACCATTTACACATAAAAATGGAGGTCAAAGAAAGCGTTCAATAAAGCTAAAACCGACAAAGTGGTAAAAGCTAGCGGTAGTCCAGGTAACTGAGAATTTTGCAGCAGAGGAGTAAGGTAATAAAGAGGGAGAAAATTGATGGCGAGGGTTAACCAGCAAGTAATACCAAAACAAGTAAATAAGATGGTAGCAAAGGTCAGTGGAGTTCTCCTGGAGAGTCAGACTGGGGAGTTCATAATGGAAAACAAGGAAATGGCAGATCATTTACACCAAAACTTTGCATCATTCTTCAGAAAGGACACCAGAGATAACAGATCAGCTAGTTTAAAAGGCAAGAATTTGTTGCAACAACCCTTCTTGTAAGAGACAAGGTAGTCGGAAAAACTAATGGGACTCCAGGATTCATTGGGGTGCAGCAAAGGGGTTTAATTATAAAATTACAAAATGCTTCGAAAGGCTGGTTATGGTCCACATAAAAGACAGCATTAACATCAATGTGGACACTTATCAGTACGCCTACCGGAAGAACCGGTCTACATCTGATGCAATCGCATCTGTCATTCACTTAGCCCTCACTCATCTGGAGAACAGGAGTTCATATGTCAGATTGCTCTTCTTGAACCTTAGTTCTGCCTTCAATACCATCATTCCACAGACTTTAGTCAACAAACTGCTGCTGCTTGGACTTAAACCATCCATGTACTAGACTTCCTGACCAACAGGCCACAGTCTGTTAAAATCTACGGCGTCTCATCCCCCCCCCCCCCCCCCCCCCCCCCCCCCATTACACTCAACACCGGCTCCCCACAGGGATGTGTCCTGAGCCCCCTGCTGTACACTAGTCTCACTTATGACTGTTCAGCCAAACACCCGAACAGTCATATTGTGAAATTTGCAGATGACACGGCCGTGGTGGGATTATCCTCCCACAATGACGAGTCGGGCTGCAGACAGGAGGTGGGAGAACTTGAAGTCTGATGTAAAGCAAACAACCTCTACATCAACTTGCGGAAGACAAAGGAGGTGATTGTGGACCAGAAAAGGCGGCTACACCCCCCCCTCCCCTCTACATCGGAGGAGAAGCTGTGGAGGTGGTGTCCAGTTTTAAATACCTGGGGGTGCACATTTCTAATGACCTCACCTGGACCTGCAATACGTCTAGCATTATTAAAAAAGCCCACCAACGCCTTTACTTCTTGAGGAAGCTGAAGCATGCTGGCCTCAGCACCCAGTCCTGACATCATTTTACAGGTGTGTGGTGGAGAGCGTCCTCACATGGTGTAACACAGTGTGGTACGGAAACTACTCTGCTGCTGACAGGAAGGCGTTGCAGAGGGTGGTCAAATCTGCCCAAAAGAATCACAAACAACTGCCTCCCTGCCATTGAGGACATTTACATCAGCAGGTGCAAGAACAGAGCCTCAAACATCATGAAGGACCCCACCCACCCGGCAAATGGACTCTTTGCCCCCCTCCCCTCAGGGAGAAGGCTGCGCAGCCAGGACACCAAGGCTTTAAAGCCAGCTTCTTTCCCGAGGCTGTGAGACTTTTAAACTCCCTATCTCACTGACTGAACCCTCACTACCTCAGTGAACTATCTGCTGCTATTGCTGCTGCTATGGACATTATTATGCTGCTGCCTTTTAACCATGCTGCTTTTTTACTTTTTACTATTTATTCATAGGCCCATTATTATTTAGATTTTATTGTGGAAGGTTATTATATGTTAGAATTTATTGAAGTCTTTACTGCACTTTATTGATGTCCTACTGCACTATTACACTGCTCGGACCTGAGTACAAATTTCGTTCATGATTCATGTGGTGGAAGCATGTTTTTATCGAATGACAATAAATAAACAAATAAATTAAAATTAAATAAATAAATAAAATAAGGATGTGGGTGCAGAAAAATATGGCAAATCATTACAGTCTTTCACAATTCACTGAGTTGCAGCAGTGTACCAGCAAATTTGAAAACCACAAATATGATGCCCTTGTTCAAGAAAGGAAGAAGATAAAATATTGGAAACTATAGACCAGTCAGCTTATTATCTGTTGTTGCGACGATGCTGGGGTCCATAAACAAGGAAGAATTAGTTGGTCATTGAGGAAAGCTTTATGCAATCAATCAAAGTCAGCATGGTCTTTTGAATGGGAAATAATTTTTGACAAATTTGTTAGAGTTCTTCACAGATTGAATGAGCAGAATGTATGTTGGGGAAGCTGTACATGTGGTGTATTTAGATTTACCAAAAATATATAGTAAGGTACCACATAAAAAGGCTGATGGACAAGATAAGAGCAAACTCTATTGGGTGAAATGTGACAACGTGGATTGAAGACTAATCATCGCAGAGAAGGCAGGGGAAAAAATAATAAATGGGTCTTTTCAAGTTGAAAAGTCTTTTCAAGACACAACCAGTGGAGCGCCCTTAGGGTTTGTTCTTCACTTTCTACTATTACGTGGGGGGGGGGGGCATGGAGAACAAAGAGGCACCCGACGTGGGGTGGGGTGGGGTGGGGTGGGTTGCCGAGAGAACAAATAACAAAGGACCCACTGTGGGGGAGTCACCAAGATCAAAGAAGGAGAAGATTGGGGGGGGGGGGGGGGGGGGGCGGGGCGAGAACAAATGGGGACAGCCAGTAGGAAAGGTGAGAACAAAGGGGAACAAGGGTGGGGGGGGAGGGGAGGGGAGGGGAGGGGGTGAGAAGGAAGAGGGGTAGAATACAGGTTTACTTTCTTTAACGATAAGAAAGCCTTCTCATCCCACAATTTCACTGTACCACTGTACATAAAGTATTAGTCAATCAATCAGTTAACTACCAATGCGAAGGAAGAGGAAAGCGGAGTGCAAGTTATCCAAGTTTTTTGATGGCATGAAAATGGGTGGGAAAGAATGTTGTGGGGAGATCTTCACACTCTGCAGGTAGGTTGAGTGAGGAGACAAAAACTTGGCAAATAAAATATAATGCAGGAAAGTGCAAGGTCTGACAATTTAGTTTGAGGTATAAAAAAAAAAGATTATTATCTAAAATGTCAGAGACCAAATGAATGGCGAATAGATTAATTTCGATTTTCTCGTGTATGAAGCACAAAATGTCAGCAGCCAGGCGCAACAACTATTAGTAGCATATTGACTTTATTTTCTTAGCTTGCATTTTTTTCCCACCCCCTCACTACTACCTGAAGAAGGGTCTGACCTGAAAGGTGATCTTTCTATGTTCTCCAGAGATGCTGCCTGATCCGCTGAGTAACTATAGCATTTTATGTCTATCAGTAGTACAATGGCCTTTTTTGCTTGTTGTCATTTAAAAATGGAGAAGTATTGTTGCAATTATACAGTATGTTGGTGAGGCTGCACTTTGGGTACTGTGTACAATTTTGGTCCCCTTACCTCTTCTTCTTGTGTATGGCGTGCACAGCCTAAAGTTGCAGGACAACTTATTCTATTTGATCTTATTTGATTGTGCACGTCAGGTTGATTGCATTAGTCGAAAACAGGGCAGTCCACGTGAAGGTTGCAATCTCCCACCCCAGTTCCCTTACTCAAGAAAGGGGAATGCGAGCATTGGAGGTAGTCGAGAAGGGATTCACTGGGTTAACTCCTGGGATGAGAAGGCTATCTAATCGTTAAAGGAACTAAAGCTGTATTATTTAGAATTTAGATGAACCCAGGGGATTTTTGAATATATCAGATTCCAATGTTATAATCAAGCATTAACTTTGATGTAGACTGGGCAGATCAGTCTACACAATGCAATCTGTAAGCTGAAGCTGAGGGAATGAATACGAAGTGATTTCAGCACAATAAATGTAATTGCTGCTTTTTGTAATCTGATGTTGTATCATTAGTAAATTCAAGTACTATTTAAATTTGAAGCTGCTTTTCCATCGGCATACGTGCGGCATTGCTGTGATTTTACTCCGAGTTAAACTGCAGTTAGTGGGAGTTCAAAGCTGTGTGTATGAGTTTTTTTATGTATGGGGACAAAAGGAAAAGGTAAACCTTGGTTAACTTTTCATGGATGTCCCGAATTAAATGGACGCTACTCATAAATGGAGCATTGTTACTTAAATATTCCTCACTGGTATTCTCTTTTATAATTGGGAGTAAAGCCCGCACTCTTTGGCAATAGGTCTAACTTGATAAACATCAAGTGCAGCAGGAAACCCCACACTTGAACATTTCCCTTTCGAAAATTGATAGTTTCTGTTTAAAATGAAAAGCCACCAACTGAAACTTAAGCAAAGAGCAGCTACGGAACACAGGAAGTGGAATTGTTACCGGTACATTTACAAGCAGCAGAATGAATTGAAACACGGTAGCATCCGAGAAGTTAAATATTCCTGCACACATCCCTGATCGTTGACGCAATATTACCGGAGTCGCTGCCTCAAAAAGGCAGCCAGCATCATCAGAGACACACACCACCCTGGCCAAACACTCATTTCACCCCTGCCATCGGGAAGAAGGTACAGGAGCCTGAAAACTGTAACATCCAGGTTCAGGAACAGCTTCTTCCCGACAGCCATTAGGCTATTAAACACTATAACCTCAAATAAGCTCTGAACTACATAGACTATTATTGTTATTAGTGCACTATTATTGTTAGTTTGTCTTTTATGTGTATGTATGTGTGCCTGTGTTGTGTACATATAATGTTTTGGAAAGAACTGCAGATACTGGTTTAAATCGAAGGTAGACTGAAAATGCTGGAGTAACCCAGTGGGACCAGCAGCATCTCTGGAGAGAAGGAATGGGCAACATTTTGGGTTGAAACCCTTCTTCAGAATGATATTTGGGGAGTTCGTTCGCTTGTGTGTCAGACGACGCACAGCTCGCAGTTGGCTTCCGTCGTCGTCCAACATGTTGACAGAATTGGTCGCCCGACGCGTCACTGATTGCATCGTGTCGTTGTTTCCGGGGGTTACTACGAGGAGGCTTCTGTCAGGGGAGTGGGCGGGATAGAGATAGAACGTAGTCGGAGACAGCAAGACTGGTGGGATATATACGTATATATAAATATAAAGTTCAATGTGTGTATATATATATATATATACATACTCACATACACACATACATATATATATATATATATATATATGTATATATATACATATATATATATATACATATATACATATATACATATATACATATATATATATATATTATATGTGTGTGTGTATGTGAGTAAGTGCATATATATACACACACTGAACATTTTTTTCTCGTTTATTATATTGTTATATTGTAGCAATGTTACAATACTTACCTTCAGCGGCGCTGCAGTTCTGCCACTGGTCGTGTGCACGACTTTGGCGCCTTTGAGGGGGGGAGGGGGCGGGATTAAAATCCAGTTTTCTACCGTCTGTCCGAGGCCGATTTCCTCGTGCTGCCAGCTGCTGCAGAAAAATCGTTCCGACTTCCATTCCCGATTTTTTTTTTTAAATTGCGAGACAATTTAATGATTATATTAAAATAAAAAGCGACTTCTACCGCCGTCAACGCCTACAACGTGACAGATCTCACGTACGGGACAAATCAAAATGTAAGTCGTTTATTTTACATTTAAACTTGCTTCTTAGGATGACTTTAATCAAAATTTACTTGGTGAAAATGTGATTTTGGCCCCATACGAAGCGGCAGTGTTTTTCCTGCCGATATGGGGTTCAAATTCACCGCAAATGCAACGTTCCAATCGATCACGTTCCAGAAGCAAGATGATTAAAATGCCCATTTATTTTTTGGAGATAAGCTGTCTAAATTGTCTATATTTTGTGTTATTTTCTCTCTCGATGATCATTATTTTTAAACTAAATATTCACAACAGTTTGACTCACATGTATTGTGCAAAAAACAATAATTTGATTATATTTTGGGTGGATGTTTCTAGATTAATTTATGGGAATTAAACATCTAATTCCTTCCATCTGGGATATAAATTCATGACAGTGAGATTTAAAAATCATGTTATATTGTGAATTCTTGTGTTAATGGGATTAGTCTGTTATTTGGATACTTAGGCTATTTAAAAAAAAATATCCTTTTCTTAAGAAATTGAATCTACAGGACATTGTTAATGGGAAAGTAGTGGGCAGAAAGGCATGTCATGTGTGGTTTGAAGAGCAAAAACCTGTAGTTTACAATGCCAAAATTGAAAAGTTGAGGAAAATCAAGGTGCACAGAGTTGCTTATTGGTTACAATCTGAGGAGCATGATGATGCTACTGATTATGATATGCCAATGTACCAGCTAGCAACTGATCTTCTCCATAAAGACTTGGTCTATTGCTAGAAATTGTAATTTATTTACCTATCTGTTACGGATTTACAGTATATAATACAATAATATTAAAGTTCTGATCTTGAGAATATCACATTTTTGAATTTTCAAGGCAGTCTGGGTATTTATTACTATTTCCGTCACAACGGTCAATTTTGTAATTAACTACAATTATGTAATTAATTAATTATCTGCTTTAATTTCAGGTTATCCAAGTAATATGGTTTATATTCAATCTATAATAACTGAAAATTTAATTCAGTTCTCTTGATTTTTAAGAAAGTTATGGGTTTTTGACTGTCCTCAATCACAGCTTCGTGTTAAGTCAATGGAAAAGCAATAGGGAACAAGATGCTAATTTCCGAGTATGAAAATGGCCATAGCTTTTTTAATACTGAAGATATGAAAGTGAATTAGGTGTCAAATTAAACTTCTTTTTATGCTTTATCTGATGGGATAAATTGCAGACTTGAATTTTAAAATCTCAAAATGTTGTAACATTGCTATATATTGTACTATGTTTACATATTCTGCTGTGCTGCTGTAAGAATGTCATTGTTCTGTCTGGTACATATGACAATAAAACACTCTTGCCTCTTGACCCTCTTATATAGTTGCTTTCTGAAGGATAACTTTGTGATATAGAACACCAAGATATTTTGGAAGCAATTTTTGTTGGTCTTATGCAGTTAAATGTCTTTGTATCTGTTACACTCTACAGAAATCATTATTCAATTTTTTAAATGCTGATAAAAATCAGGTTAATTACAAGCCAGGGAATGTTATGACCAATCTACACAACGTTCTCATCAAACCTTGGAAATTATGCATTGCGTCAATGTCCAAGGAGTAAGGGAGCAGGCAAACACTTGAACAAATCTGAGCCTGATCCTTAAGAGGTAATTTTGTTCATCAGTATGTTAGAGGAATGATGGACAACTAAGCTGTTCGATGAAGATGTGAACTTCATGCCTTCTCCTCATAACCTGTGACACGCGTTCAACAGTTTTGGAACCTTTTACATGGGTAAATGTCCATGGTTCCACTTTGGACCATTTTTGACAGACAATTCAGTAAGTAAACATCGAGTGGGGCTTGTCTGGTACATGGTTAAGGTTAAGGTTCAGCAGAATAAGTGTTATATCTACAACGTGAAACAAACTGGTAAATACAACACATCCCAACCTCGTGATGTCCTCCCAAGATGAACATTAACAGACAACCTATCGAAAACTATTTGGCAATTACTCATCTGCCTATGTAGGTACTAATAAAATCATAAACTAATAGCGATTTATCGAATGGAAAGAGGCCATTTGGCCCAGCACATCCACGCCAACAAGGAATGGTATTAGTATTGGTTCATTATTGTCTCATATATAAGGATATAGTGAAAAAAGTGAGTTTGCCTGCAGTCAAATCATACCCTGCGTGAGTACAGCACCACGTGGTGCATAAAGAGAAAGTAAACACAATGCAGGATATTGTGTACCAGCTATAGAGAAATTGCAGATAAAAAAAAATTCATGGGCTGCAACAAGGTAGATCGAGAGACTTGGAGTACATCCTTTGCTTATGAGGCAAATTTTGCATTTAAACTTCTGTATCTTCTGTCTCACAGGAGATGATAAAAGAAAGAATGACCCGAGTGCGAGTAGTCCTTGAATATATTGATTACTTTTCCGGTAGAGTTGCTGCCTTACAGCACCAGAGGCCTGGGTCCGATCTTGACTACGGATGCTGTCTGTACGGAGTGCGTACATTCTCCCAGTGACCGCGTGGGTTTTTCCAGGTGCCCCGCGCCTAAGGGAGGCCCCGCACTAATGTTCCGTATTTCGTACGGAAATTGTTAAATAAAGTTTTTTTTTAATTCGCCATCCGGAATTTTTTTTTTAAACGAACATGTATAACCAAAGATCTTCTAGCAGAGCTCCACTATAGGATCTTTGTGTATAACAACCGCTGCACGACCATCAGACACAAACGATTTGTTAACTAGTACTGTTAGCACTTCTTAACAGCAAGTACTTAACACGTTGTTATACAATGTCATGAATGCATCCATCCGCATTCCTCAGTAAATGTTATTGTGTTTTGAACAAGAATTAATGACGCCGTGTTGCTTTGAATAAAATTCACGCGGCGTCATAAATACTTGTTTAAAACACAATTACATTTACTGAGGAATGTAGATCGATGACACGTTGAGAATTTCTTTAAACTCACCATCATGAGTGAGGGCCCCGGACCGCGAGAAGGGGCTTCTTCCTGGTGTGCAGGTTAGTCATTCACCTACCGACCCACGTTGTGTCTCTCTGTGTTTTGCTCTCTCCCTCCCTCCCTCCCTCCCTCCCTCTCTCTCTCCCGCTCCCCATCTCATCTCTTTTGCGGTAGACAAAAATGCTGGAGAAACCCAGCGGGTGAGGCAGCCGCCTCGCCCGCTGAGTTCCTTCCTCCAGCACTCTGTGTTTTTTGTTTGGCTCTGAAGTTGAAGGTGGCTCAACGGGACGGGCATGGGCTCTGGGGAGAGGGTTGCGTTTCTGGTCGAGACCCTTCTTCAGACAATCACGTACTCTCACCGACGAGAGTTCAGTTTAGTCTGAAGAAGGGTCCTCACCTCTCCCCCTCACCTCTCCCCCTCTCCCCCCCTCACTGCGCTGCCTGTCCTGCTGAGTTTCTCCAGCTTTATGTCTATCTTCAATTTCAGAGAAATACAATTTCTCACGGGGGGCTTATAACGTCTCTAAACCCCTCTGGGACCCTCTGAACACCTCGAAACCCCCTCTAGCCCCTCTAAACACACCTGAACCCATCTGAAGCCCTCTAAACATCTCTAAACCATTTAAACCCCTCTAAACTAGGAGGCTGCAAGGTGACTTGGATAGGCTGGGTGAGTGGTCAAATGCATGGCAGATGCAGTATAATGTGGATAAATGTGAGGTTATCCACTTTGGTGGCAAAATCAGGAGAGTAGACTGTTATCTGAATTGTGGCCGATTAGGAAAAGGGGAGATGTAACGACACCTGGGTGTCATGGTTCACCAGTCATTGAAAGTAGGCACGCATGTGCAGCAGGCAGTGAAGAAAGCAAATGGTATGTTAGCATTCATAGCAAAATGATTTGAGTATAGAAGCAGGGAGGTTGTACTGCAGTTGTACATGGTCTTGGTGAGACCACACCTGGAGTATTGCGTACAGTTTTTGGGATCCTAATCTGAGGAAGGACATTCTTGCCATAGAGGGAGTACAGAGAAGGTTCACCAGACTGATTCCTGGGATGTCAGGACTTTCATATGAAGAAAGACTGGATGGACTCGGCTTGTACTCGCTAGAATTTAGAAGATTGAGGGGGGATCTTGTAGAAACTTACAACATTCTTAAGGGGTTGGACAGGCTAGATGCAGGAAGTTTGTTCCCGATGTTGGGGAAGTCCAGAACAAGGGGTCACAGTTTAAGGATAAAGGGGAAATCTTTTAGGATTGAGATGAGAAACACGTTTTTTACACAGAGTGGTGAATCTCTGGAATTCTCTGCCACAGAATGTAGTTGAGGCCAGTTCATTGGCTATATTTACGAGGGAGTTAGATGTGGCCCTTGTGGCTAAAGGGATCAGGGGGTATGGAGAGAAAGCTGGTACAGGATACTGAGTTGGATGATCAGCCATGATCATATTGAATGGCGGTGCAGGCTCGAAGGGCCGAATGGCCTACTCCTGCACCTATTTTCTATGTTTCTATGACTGCGTCCAACTGCGTCCAACCAGTCTGGTTCTTTGATCGGTTTGCTAGATATGAACTGTTTTGGGAGAGAAAAATGCTCACGGCAGACCAAACGTGTTAAACAGAAATTGATCAGATATTGAGCTTTACACAGTGAGAAATCATGTGAAATAATCACTGAATTTAATTTTAAATGAATGTACCTGCATGTTATACTGTTTAATTTGGAGATACAACCAGATAGTCCACTGAGTTCACACCGACCAGCGATTTTTGGCGGCCAATCAAACGCTGTCTCTAAGGGGGTTGCATCCAATCACCAACCAGCTTGCCTTAAAATTCCCGTCCAATCAACAAATAGGTCTCCTCCCGTCCAATCAGCCGCTGTCTCCAAGGGCATTGTGTCCAATCACATAATTAGCAGCTACGGTAAATGTTGGAAGCCAGCGGAGCTACTGACAGTCAAACGGGAGGGAGCAGGAGACATTCACACAGTGTATAATCCATAGCACCTAGTGTACAATTTCATAATGTATACTAATTAACTGGGCTGACAGACCTTGGATGGGAATCTGGGGTTCACCAAAATTGTTCCCAATTGGGCCCCGCACCCCCTAAGGCCGGCCCTGCTCCGAAGGGCCTGTTTCTGTGCTGTATCTCTAAACTAAATGGAATATCCATTTGTAGAGGTGGGGGGTAGTTCCTAGGTCCAGGAGTTCGGAGATTAATTTGATTGGAATGATGGTGTTGATGCTTGAGGTCTAGTCACTAAGTAGGAGTCTGGTGTATGTACAGATGTAGCAGGGATGTGTGTTGGGCTGGGAGATGGTCTGCTATGAACCTGTTGCAGGGACAGGCGGACTGCATGGAACAAGGCTGTCTGGGAGGCAGGAGCCGATGTGTGCCATGACCAGCCCCTCAAAGCACTTCATGATGATGGATGACAGAGCTACCACACCAAGGCACTTTACCTTGCTTTGCTTTGACACCCATCCGCTTCAATCCCGTCCCATATCACACTTGGCCCATATCCTTCTGTGCCTGAGTGATTCAAGTGTTCATATAACCATATAACCATATAACAATTACAGCACGGAAACAGGCCATCTCGACCCTTCTAGTCCGTGCCGAACACGTATTCTCCCCTAGTCCCATATACCTGCGCTCAGACCATAACCCTCCATTCCTTTCCCGTCCATATAACTATCCAATTTATTTTTAAATGATAAAAACGAACCTGCCTCCACCACCTTCACTGGAAGCTCATTCCACACAGCCACCACTCTCTGAGTAAAGAAGTTCCCCCTCATGTTACCCCTAAACTTCAGTCCCTTATTCTCAAGTCATGTCCCCTTGTTTGAATCTTCCCTACTCTCAGTGGGAAAAGCTTATCCACGTCAACTCTGTCTATCCCTCTCATCATTTTAAAGACCTCTATCAAGTCCCCCCTTAACCTTCTGCGCTCCAAAGAATAAAGCCCTAACTTGTTCAATCTTTCTCTGTAACTTAGTTGCTGAAACCCAGGCAATATTCTAGTAAATCTCCTCTGTACTCTCTCTATTTTGTTGACATCCTTCCTATAATTAGGCGACCAAAATTGTACCCCATACTCCAGAATTGGCCTCACCAATGCCTTGTACAATTTTAACATTACATCCCAACTTCTATACTCAATGCTCTGATTTATAAAGGCCAGCACACCAAAAGCTTTCTTTACCACCCTATCTACTTGAGATTCCACTTTCAGGGAACTGTGCACAGTTATTCCCAGATCCCTCTGTTCACCTGCATTCTTCAATTCCCTACCATTTACCATGTACGTCCTATTTTGATTTGTCCTGCCAAGATGTAGCACCTCACACTTATCAGCATTAAACTCCATCTGCCATTTTTCAGTCCACTCTTCCAACTGGCATAAATCTCTCTGTAGACTTTGAAAATCTACTTCATTATCCTCTTATCTAGACCCTCAGTCTGGAGACTTTTTAGTTGCTGTCAGCAACTCCACTTCAAACAAACTTTTAGGCAGCACACTCCAGGTACTCACCATTTCCTGAGTTAAAAATGTTGCTCTCATGTCCCTTCTGAATTTCTTCCTGCTTATCCTCTTATCTACCTCTGATGTGGAGAAAACTTTCCTGCAGTTTACTCTATCTTTACCTACTCATAATTTTATACTCTTCATTCATGTCCCCTTTGAATCTCCTCCGCTCCTGGGAGAACAACCCTAGCTTCAGTCTTTCCTCACTACTGAACTGCTCTATCTCAGAAAACATCTTGGTGAATCTCCTCTGCACCCACTCTAAAGCTACACTGGTGCTTGCTCATGTCTGGCCCCCGTAGCATCTTCTCATGCCCACTGTGATCTCAAACCACGACGACTTTGACCTTCACATGAGCGCCATGCCACATTAATATGGTGTGCCCCCACAACAATAAATAGCTCATTTAAGGCATCCTGCTCCTTGGCTTTGGCCTATTAACCATAGTATGTAAAGTGAGGAAGAAAAAAGTTCCGTTCTTATTGCACATTTCCAGTGTCCAGTATCTTTTTAGTTTTGAGATACAGCGTGGAAACAGGCCCTTCAGCCATCCGAGTCCACGCCAACCAGCGAACTCCGTAACTAGCACTATTCTACACACTAGGGACAATTTACAATTTTTACCAAAGCCGATTAATACATAAGCCTGTAAGTCTTTGGAATGTGGGAGGAAAGCAAAGCACAAAGAGAAAACCCATGCGGTCGCAGGGTGAACTTACAAACTCTGCATAGACTGCATCCATAGTCAGGATCAAACCTGGGTCTCTGGCGCTGTAAGACAGCAACTCTACTGCTGTGCCGCCGTGCCATCCCTGTTTTCCCTGAAAAGGATATGATGGGTCCTTCATAGGTTTGGATGCAAAAGCTATTTAAAGACTTTTTTGGATCACATGCTTTTACATAGCAAATGCCCGTAATTAAGTCAGCTTTTCATAGGACTGCACCGACCTAACGCTGTTGGTCAGCTAGTGTTTTTTGCTTGCACATCTTCATTTTAAACACTGGCCTGTAGGAACGATTAATATTATATGGCCAAGAGAGACCTTCCACTGTTCCACTGCCACAAACATTGCCTCATGGGAATGGCAACTCCTATTATAGTTTTAATAGCTACATTTACAGTATAATAATATCCCAGCAGTTTCTTTTATTTAATCTGACATTTTGTAACTCGTGCCCCCACGAGCAAACACAATTTTGCAAAGCCACATACAATAATACATCAGTGGGGGAAACCAGCAATATATTTGTTGCAAGTTTTATAACCACCTATAATAATCACTCACATAGATAGGGATATTAAACCAAACAGTGCAGTTATTATTCAACTAAGTGTCCCTCTGAGGGTCTAGTGTTTTTGACAGTGATGGGATGTATGAAATATGATGAAGATGTAAAGAACGAAGAAAAAAACTGCTGAAGCCAATGAACAAGGGGAGTGTTAATCCTGTCATTGCATACAAATATCATTTGAAACATCGTGCTATAAAGTGTTTGTAAGTTTCTTTGTTGCAATGCCTTCGGCAATTAAAAAATGTTAATTTATTTAAAAGCAGATATTTTTTTAAAGCCTTTGCCAAATTATGGCGGAATTCATCTCTGAGAGAATGAAGAAAATGCTAAAAACTAGCACACGTTATTTGCTAAAATTATTTTGGGCCAGATTGACTGATACGTATTCCTGTGAGTCTCTAATGGATTGTAGTCATAAAATTGGCAGCAGGCCGCCTCATGATAAGTCTGCTGCACTCACATTGTATCAATGGTAAATGGGAGTAAGTCACTCTTGTGTTTACTAACAATATCACTTCTTTCATTTCACAGAAAAATAGTATGGAAACTCTTGGTAGTGTTTCCCAACTATTTCAAATAGAAACATAGAAAATAGGTGCAGGAGTAGGCCATTCGGCCCTTCGAGCCTGCACCACCATTCGATATGATCATGGCTGATCATCCAACTCAGTATCCCATCCCTGCTTTCTCTCCATACCCCCTGATCCCTTTAGCCACAAGGGCCACATCTAACTCCCTCTTAAATATAGCCAATAAACTGGCCTCAACTACCTTCTGTGGCAGAGAATTCCACAGATTCACCACTCTCTGTGTAAAAAATGATTTTCTCATCTCGGTCCTAAAAGACTTCCCTCTTATCCTTAAACTGTGACCCCTAGTTCTGGACTTCCCCAACATCGGGAATAATCTTCCTGCATCTAGCCTGTCCAACCCCTTAAGAATTTTGTAAGTTTCTATAAGAACCCCCGTCAATCTTCTAAATTCTAGCGTGTACAAGCCGTGTCTATCCAGTCTTTCTTCATATGAAAGTCCTGCCATCCCAGGAATCAGTCTGGTGAACCTGCTCTGTACTCCCTCTATGGCAAGAATGTCTTTCCTCAGATTAAGAGGCCAAAACTGTTCACAATACTCCAGGTGTGGTCTCCCCTGTACAACTGCAGTAGAACCTCTCGGCTCTTATACTCAAATCCTTTTGCTATGAATGCTAACATACCATTTGCTTTCTTCACTGCCTACTGCACCTGCATTCCTACTTTCAATGACTGGTGTACCATGACACCCAGGTCTCGTTGCATCCCCCCTTTTCCTAATCTGCCACGATTCAGATAATAGTCTACTTTCCTGTTTTTGCCACCAAAGTGGATAACCTCACATTTATGGGAGGTTATCCAATTCTCGGGGTAAGGAGAAGCCTTAAAATACCCCTTGCTCTCAAAAATGAACACAGCTGAGAAACGCAACATGGTTCCTTTGCCAATCGTCTGAGAACATAATTTGAAAACTTTTTCAACATTGTTAACATTTTTTTTAAATAGAGCCAAACTTCACCTCCATTTAATTGTTTGCCTCAAATAGCTTCCTGTACCTCCAGACTGGGAATTACTCAATTGTAATCAAGCACAGTCTTTTTCTGACTAGATGGCAAGCCACAAAAAGCTTTCCACTGTACCTCAGTACACATGACAATAATAATCGAAACTAAACTAAACTAAACCAATTTTTACTTAAACAATTATATGGCCAATGCTGACCACATTCACTTATTTCCCAGCCAATCCTTTCCAACCCTACAACCATACCAACCCCATACCTGGACTCTTGGACTAGGATAAATACCAGAGAAAGGCCAGGGTCCTGTTGGAACAGAGATTCCTGCCGTAACTTGCCTTATTTTATTGAAACATTTCAGTAGAACTAGATTGTTGAATGGCACCAAGGAGGTCAGCAGTTTCTCATTTGCTGTGCTATGGTGACACACCAGTTACTGCTGCAAAGAGGAAGCTGAGAGGTATCTGACTTAACAATTGGCAATCCACTCTGTCATCTCTTCTCTGGAAATGAAGCTATCCCAGCAGTTACCCCAGCGGTGCCTGCCTATGGCTAACCCATGTAATACTCATGCCGATGAAGCCAGCCTATGAATGGAAGAACTTGCTGGAACTACTCAGTGGGTCAGGCTTCATCTGGGAAGAAAGAAATAGGATTAATATTTTCATATGGATGAAAGGTTGCCAATCTGAAATTCTTTCCCTTTCCACTAAAGTTGCCTTACCTGCTGAGTAGAGAGCTATCCACTATTTCCTGATTTTACATCAAATTTCCAGCATTCATAGTTTTTTCGTGCTTAGCCTATTAACATTGTCTGGCCACTGAAATCATGGTGACAAGTAGACAGAGAAAAGATGGTCTGCTACCTGTACTGCAATCATCATGCACGGGTGATTGCAAGAAGCAGGAGTGGGCCAATTTGCTTCTTGACCTTGCTCAAACATTTGGTAAAATCATGGCTAATCCAATCTTGACTTAACAACACTCTCCCCCTAACTTTCATTCCTTTACAGTTTAAATATCTGTCAAACTCCATCTCCAATCCAAATTAAAGAATTCCAAAGATTCATGAGTGACTAAAATCCCACCTTATTTCCATCTGATCCTGAATCTGTGCACCTGATTATAGATACCCCAGTTAGAGAAAACATTATCTCAGCGCCACCCTGACAATGTCTCCCAAGAACCTCATATATTCCAATTTGTTCCAATAAGATCACATCTCACATGTCTATGTTCAAATGAATCTAACTAGACTTGTTGAACCTTTCCTCATACGCCAACCCCTTCTTCCCATGTATCAACTTCACAAACATGCTCTGCACTGCCTCCCATGCGAGAATGTTATTCCTTGCATACGAAAACCAAAAATTTAGACTTTAGTTGAGGCATCTTATGAAACTGCACCACACCTTCCCAACTTTTACATGTCATATCAATAAACGGCAAGGTCGAAGTTGGGAGGACATGTTACAATTGTACAAGACATTGGTAAAACAGCATCTAGAGTATCTAGAGATGGAGATTGACAGATATTTAAACTGTAAAGGAGTTCCATTTTGTTATAGGAAAGATGGAAAGGGTGCAGAGAAGATTTGCACAGTTGTTGCCAGGACTCGAATGCCTGAGATACAGGGAGAGGTTGAGCAGGTTAGGACTTTATTCCTTGGAGCGCAGGTGGATGAGGGGTGAATTTATAGAGGTGCATAAGATCACAAGAGGAATAGATAGGGTAGAATCTTTTACCCAGAATAGGGGAATCAAAAACCAGAGGACATAGGTTTAGATTGACAAGGAGGGAGGGGGATATTGAATAGGAACCTGAGGAGCAACTTTTTCACGTAGAGGGCAAGCTGCCAGCAGAGGCATTTGAGGCAGTTACTAACACAACATTTAAAAAACATTGGGACAGGTAAGTGGATAGGATAGATTTAGGTCCCAGGCCAAATGCAGGCATGTGGGATTAGTGTAGACGAGACATGTTGGGCAATAAGTTCATAAGGTCATGAGTGATAGGAGTAGAATAAGGCCATTCGGCCCATCAAGTGTACATTCAATCATGGCTTATCTATCTCTCTCTCCTAACCGCGTTCTCCTTCCTTCTCCCTATAATCTACGACACCTGTACTAATCAAGAATCTACCGATCTCTGCCTTAAAAATATCCATTGCCTTGTCCTACACGGCCTTCTGTGGCAAAGAATTCCACAGATTCACCACCTTCTGACTAAAGAAATTCCTCCATCATCTCCTTCCTTTAATTCTGAGACTTTGACCTCTAGTCCTAGACTCTCCCACTAGTGGAAACATCCTCTCCACATCAACTCTATCCAAGCTTTTCACTATTCTATATCATCATCATCATCACCATCGGTGGTCACTCGAAACGACGATGCCACTTCCCACTCCTGAACTACAACATAGTTGATTACAGCATATTGAGTACTTTTGGAATGTGAAGATTTCAACCCACAACTCTTGGGCAGTTACACATGTACACAACATTTTCAATCATGGAGGACGCCTGTGCGTGACTTTGTTTAACGTGGGGATACTGGTGCACAGACAACCACCACACTGTTCTTGACAGATCTGGGTCAGAATTCAGTGGCATGGAGTCCAAGACGACCGGTGACCCTTTTCTGCTGCAGCCTTCATCCGCCTTCCCAGCCGTATATATATATACTAGACCAAGTGCAGACCCGTTGGGTCTGTTCCCCAACGTGTGGTTGTGAGGGGGGGGGGGGGAGAGGCGGCATGCAGTGTCACACACACTAACTATCTCCCAACCCGCACTCACGCTAATTACCCCCCTTGATATTATAATAATATATTAATTTGCACCCTATCTACTGACGCATAACCCCCAACTTGCAGTCACATCTAGAGAGAGGGGGGGGGGGGGGGTGCGGGGTAGAGAGAGGGCAGAGAGAGAAGGTGCAGAGACAGAGACAGAGACACAGAGAGGGGCAAGAGGGAGAGGGGGTGGAGAGGAGGAGAAGAGGGAGGGTGGGTGAGGGGGGTGGAGGGGAGGAGAGAGAGAGGATGAGAGTGAGGGGGAGTGAGGGGGTGAAGAGGTGAGGGGAGGGGGGGAGAGGTGAGGGGGAGAGGTGAGGAGCAAGGAGGGTGGAGGGAAGGGGTTAGCGGTGTGTGGAGGGGAGGGGGGTTTAGGGGAGGGACAGTGGGGGAGGGGATGGAGGGGTGGAGGGGGAGAAAAAGAGGGGAGAAAGAGAGAGGGGGGAGGGGGTGGGAGAGGAGGGGGAGGACAGGGGGGAGAGGCGAGGGGGGGAAGGAGAAGGGGGGGAGGGAGAGGGGGGGAGAGGTAGAGGAGAGGAGAGGGGGGGAGAGGAGAGGGGGGGAGAGGAGAGAGGGGGAGAGGAGGAGGAGGGGGGGAGGAGGAGGGGGGGGGAGAGGAGGGGTGGAGAGGAGGGGGGGGGAGAGAGGAGGGGAGGGGAGAGAGGAGGTGGGGGAAGAGAGGAGGTGGGGGAGAGAGGAGGGGTGGGAGAGAGATGGGGATGAGAGGAGGGGGGGAAGAAGGGGGGGAAGAGAGGAGGGGGGGAAGAGAGGAGGGGGGGAAGAGAGGGGGGGAGGAAGAGAGGAGGGGGGGAAGAGAGGGGGGAAGAGAGGAGGAGGGGAAGAGAGGAGGGGGGAAGAGAGGAGGGGAGAGAGGAGGGGAGGAGAGGAGGGGGAGGAGAGGAGAGGGGGGGAGGAGGGGGGGAGAAGAGAGGAGGGGGGAAGAGAGGAGGGGGGAAGAGAGGAGGGGGGGAAGAGAGGAGGGGGGGGAAGAGAGGGGGGGAGAAGGGGGGAGGGGGAGGAGAGGGGGGAGGAGAGGAGGGGGAGGAGAGGGGAAGTAGGAGAGGGGGAGGTAGGAGAGGGGGAGGTAGGAGAGGGGGGGGGAGGGTGTGTGCTGAGAGGGGGGTGAGATGAGGGGGAGAGGTGGTGAGCAGGGAGGGGGAGGGGGGGTGGAGGGAAGGGGGTAGGGGTGTGTGGAGGGAAGGGGGGTTTAGGGGAGGGACGGTGGGGGAGGGGATGGAGGGGAGGAGGGGGAGAAAAAGAGGGGAGAGAGAGAGAGAGGGGGTGATTGAAGAGGAGAGGAGAGGATGGGGGGAGAGGAGAGGATGGGGGGAGAGGAGAGGATGGGGGGAGAGGAGAGGATGGGGGGAGAGGAGAGGATGGGGGGGAGAGGAGAGGATGGGGGGGAGAGGAGAGGATGGGGGAGAGGAGAGGATGGGGGGAGAGGAGAGGATGGGGGAGAGGAGAGGATGGGGGGAGAGGAGAGGGGGGGGAGAGGAAAGGGGGGGAGAGGAAAGGGGGGGAGAAGAGAGGGGGGGGGGGAGAGGATGGGGGGGGGGGGGGGAGAGAGAGGGTGCCTTTTTATTTCAACCCACACCCCCCAAACAACCATTTGCAGGCGGTGCTTTTTTACTTTAACCATATTTTCATTTTCAAACCACATTAAGGGTACTTACTCACAGTAGTGCGGACATGTGTTCAGTGTTATTCACAAATCAGAGAAACGTGACCCTCTGCCTTCCTCCATCTTGAAGAGACTGAATGAGGCACACCACTTCCTGGTGTTATAGTCCCTCCCCCCTGCCGCCAGCGGGGGCAGCAGAGAGAATGGGTAATTTTGTAAAATCATTAATATCTCTGTCATTTTTCATCGACTGGAAAAATCCTCAGCACACATGCGGCGGAGGGGGGCTCTGAGCGAGGTGGCTAAAAATGACGGCCATAGGTGGCGCCGTTCTCTCGGAAATCGCAGCACAGACCGCCAAAACCAGTCAAGAACAGACTTTTAGTAATATAGCTATGTATGTATATGTCTATATACATATATATATATGTATGTGTCTATATATACATATACATACAAACACTAAGACAAATAAGAAAGTTTTGGGTTTTTTACTCCACGATCATAGCTTTTTTGTTATGTCCATAGAAAATCAATAGGGAACAAGATGCTAATTTCCGAGTATGAAAATGGCCATAACTTTTTAAATACTTGAGATATGAAAGTGAATTAGGTGTCAAATTAAACTTCTTTTTATGATCTGATGGGATAAATAACAGACTTGATTTTTAAAATCTCAAAATTTTGTAATATTGCTATGTAGTCCAGTCTATCACACAGGCCAGACATCCCATCTCAGAAAAGCAATCAATGTAATCAAAGAATTGTCCCTCCTCAGTCATCCCTTATTCTCTTTGCTTCCGTCTGCCAGAAGGTACGGAAGCTTGAAACATTCCACCACCAGACTCAGAAACAGCTTCTTTCCTTTTATCATCAGGCTTCTGAATGGTCCATCAATAAGCTAGTGTAATGTATGATTCACCTCAACACCATTGAGGACATTGGACTTTGTCAATGGAGCTGATGCCCTACAATGCTGAGATCCATAAACTGCAATCTGTATCTTCCCCTTTGCTCTATCTATAGTAGTTGAGTTGGACTCGATTGGATTTGTGTATGGTATATTTGGTCTGTTTGGATTACCTGCAAAATAAACCTTTTGACCAGGACAATAATAAACATAAACCTAATCTTAAATGTGCCTGTAAAGCTGCAACAAGTAAGAATTTCATTAAAGATAGAGACAAAGTAACACAGCGGGTCAGGTAGAATCTCTGGAGGAAAAGAATAGGTAATGTTTTGGGTCTGGACCCTTCGTCAGACTGAAAAAATGGCATGGGGGTGGGTGGTGGGGCGGAGGGAGGTGTGGTGAAGAGCTGGACGCGGGGAAAGACCAGGATCAATCAGGGCTGGCAGAAATGACCCCAGGGATGTGCCCTAGTAGGCCCATTGTTGGCTAGGGAAGGTGTGATCTCAAGATATAATGTAGTGAACTGTGGAACTAGTTAAATGACTAGGAAGGGGGCAAAGATTGAGAGGAGGGGAGGGAAGTGTCAGTAGAAGTTTCTTAAAATTAGGGAATTCAATGTTCATACTGCTGGGTTGCAAGATTCCCATGCAAAATATCAAGTGCTGTTTCTCCAATTTGGTGTGGCATCACTGGCAAAAATGTAGGAGACCCAGAACCAAAAGGTCAGTATGGAAATGGGGAGGGGAGTTGAAATGATTAACATCCGGGAGATCCCTTGGCGGACCAAGAATAAGTCTTCAGCAAAGTGGTTGTCAAGGAACAACACCGCATATTATGCTTGGGTTCCTTACAGCTCAGCGGTATGAATGTTGAACAACCCACCTATACTCAATACTCCGACTGATGAGTCTAATGTTCCCAAAAGCCTTCTTGGCCAACTTTAGGCTGTGCACGCCATACGCAAGAAGAAGCGGAAGACCACCCTATCTACCTGTGATGCCACTTTCAAGGAACCATGCACCTGCACTCCTAGTCCCCTCTGCACTTCAATACTCCCTCAGGCCATGCCTTTCACTGTGAAAGTCCTGTCCAGGTTTAACTTTCCAAAATGCAAACAACTCGCATTTATCTGCATAAAAAACTATATTAATTAGTCCTCAGCTGACTTGCCCAACTGATCAAGATCCTGCTCTAATTTTTAATAAACATCTTCACTATCTTCAATACCACCCACATTAGTGCCACCTCCAAACTTACCTAATCATGCCTTCATTGATATTAGGCTGTGGGCCGAGCATCAAAAATGTGTCTTGAAATCCATTTTCATGACCCACGTCTCGGAACTACATGAAATTTTGCACAAATTGTGATGAAATATAATTGTGAAGGAAGTCATAACTCGTCAGTGCCAAAAGTTGCACATTAATTAATTAAACTAATTAGAAAATGAGATTGGAAAAGTAAGTGCCATCTAGTGTCCAAGTGCCCATATTATACCATGGGGAACCTATTTTCGTGTTGCAGTCTATTTAAACTATATATTATCATACCATATATATACATATATGGGACTAGTAAATATGACTGTAATCATATATAATTATGTATAATTGTATTCTATAAAAACAATATAACCATATAACAATTACAGCACGGAAACAGGCCATCTCGGCCCTACAAGTCCGTGCCGAACAACTTTTTTCCCTTAGTCCCACCTGCCTGCACTCATACCATAACCCTCCATTCCCTTCTCATCCATATGCCTATCCAATTTATTTTTAAATGATACCAACGAACCTGCCTCCACCACTTCCACTGGAAGCTCATTCCACACTGCTACCACTCTCTGAGTAAAGAAGTTCCCCCTCATGTTACCCCTAAACTTCTGTCCCTTAATTCTGAAGTCATGTCCTCTTGTTTGAATCTTCCCTATTCTCAAAGGGAAAAGCTGATCCACATCAACTCTGTCTATCCCTCTCATCATTTTAAAGACCTCTATCAAGTCCCCCCTTAACCTTCTGCGCTCCAGAGAATAAAGACCTAACTTATTCAACCTTTCTCTGTAACTTAGTTGTTGAAACTCAGGCAACATTCTAGTAAATCTCCTCTGTACTCTCTCTATTTTGTTGACATCCTTCCTATAATTGGGCGACCAAAATTGTACACCATACTCCAGATTTGGTCTCACCAATGCCTTGTACAATTTTAACATTACATCCCAGCTTCTATACTCAATGCTCTGATTTATAAAGGCTAGCATACCAAAAGCTTTCTTTACCACCCTATCTATATGAGATTCCACCTTCAAGGAACTATGCACGGTTATTCCCAGATCCCTCTGTTCAACTGTATTCTTCAATTCCCTACCATTTACCATGTACGTCCTATTTTGATTTGTCCTGCCAAGGTGTAGCACCTCACATTTATCAGCATTAAACTCCATCTGCCATCTTTCAGCCCATTCTTCCAACTGGCATAAATCACTCTGTAGACTTTGGAAATCCTCTTCATTATCCACAACACCCCCTATCTTGGTATCACTCTGCATACTTACTAATCCAATTTACCACACCTTCATCCAGATCATTGATGTACATGACAAACAACAAAGGACCCAACACCGATCCCTGAGACACCCCACTAGTCACCTGCCTCCAACCCGACAAACAACCATCCACCATTACCCTCTGGCTTCTCCCATTCAGCCACTGTTGAATCCATCTTGCTACTCCTGCATTTATACCCAACAGTTGAACCTTGTTAACCAACCTTCCATGAGAAATTTTGTCAAAGGCCTTACTAAAGTCCATATAGACAACATCCACTGCTTTACCCTCGTCAATTTCCCTAGTAACCTCTTCAAAAAATTCAAGAAGATTAGTCAAACATGACCTTCCAGGCACAAATCCATGCTGACTGTTCCTAATCAGACCCTGTTTATCCAGATGCTTATATATATTATCTCTAAGTATCTTTTACATTAATTTGCCCACCACTGAAGTCAAACTAACAGGCCTATAATTGCTAGGTTTACTCTTAGAACCCTTTTTAAACAATGGAACAACATGCGCAGTACGCCAATCCTCGGGGACTATTCCCGTTTCTAATGACATTTGAAATATTTCTGTCATAGCCCCGGCTATTTCTACACTAACTTCCCTCAATGTAGTAGGGAATATCCTGTCAGGACCTGGAGACTTATCCACTTTTATATTTTTCAAAAGTGTCAGTACTTCTTTTACTTTGAAACTCACAGTATCCATAGCTACTCTACTAGTTTCCATTACCTCACATAATTCAATATCCTTCTCCTTGGTGAATACCGACGAAAAGAAATTGTTCAATATAATGAATGATGTATAATGAATATAATGGTCCTCTTGAACCAGCCTAATTAATAGGTCAGGGCAATTCTTCTGGGTTCCCCCGTTTACTGAACCCCATGACTGCCAGTGTGCGGAGTGGGGGTCACGGCCATAGTGGGACTGGGGCAGTGTCAGACAGGGGGAAGGCTAAGGCAGGAAAATGCCTAACCCTAACCCTAACTCGCCCCCCTCTCAGAGCTGCCCAAGGCTGGAGCTGGCCGTTTTGGGACCAGCTGCGTACTGTGGCCCCGCAGTGCGTCCACCCCGGCCAGCATGCCCTTCTGGTGGTGGCGATGGAGGGGGGCAGCACTGCCTTGCACGTCGCCCGGACCGCCGCCTTCAGCCCCCAGATAGCGCCGGCTCCATCAGACCGCACGCTCGCTTGCTGCAACGCCGGCCAGCCGACAGCCTGCCCAACTCCTCGCAGCACTCACCAGAGGCCCGGCCCAACGCTCACCTCCCAGCGGCCCAACGCTCACCTCCCGGCCGGCGGAGGCCTGACCCAACCCGCACCGCCCGACGGCCCAATGCTCACCTCCCGGCGCAGGCCCGGCCCAAGGCTCTCCTCCTTGAGAAGGCTCGGCCAAGGCTCACCTCCCGGCGGCCCAACGCTCACCACCGACGGCCCGACCGACAGATTGACAGACAGACAGACTAAAAGATAGACTGACTGACAAACAGACAGAGTGACAAAGAGACTGACCCTAATCCTAATCCTAGCTCTACATTTGTCATTTATAATTTTTATTTACCAGTACACATTATAACATTATAAAGATAAATCAAATGAAAAGCAAAATAATCAGCAAGGTTAGCATTACCTTTATTCCTTGGAAACCTTGTAATTATTTTGATGTAATGAGGAGGCAGCCATGACCCCAGCGTCCTCGTTGCCTAGCGACCATAAAACAAAGCGCGGGATTGGCCAATTTTCGTCCGACTTCAATGTCAAACGTGCATTGATTGGGCAATTCCAACTCAGAAAATTTGAGGTTTTTCACATATTTCTTAAAAATGTGCAGGTTTTGTTCTTGACGAGTTTCAAGTATGATTTATATAATATTTTTACACAATATGTTAAAAATACAGGTAGTTCTGTGAGTTGGGTCACAAAACTAAACGAAAAAGCTCCTCGGCCCACAGCCTATATAAACCTATATAAGCACAAGGCCCAACACTGATCCCTGGGGCACACCAATAGTCACAGGCCTTCAGTACAAAAAACAACCTTTCACCATCACCATTTGCTTCCATCTATGAAGCCAATTCCCTACCCAGTTGGCTAGCTTCTCTCTGGACCCTATGAGAACTAACCTGTCTGCCTTTAGCACCATGTGCTTCTCCATTACTTTATCCTTTGTAATTGAGATTTTTATGTTCTACCATGCTACTTGAAATTAGCCCATATTATATCTGAGAGATATTAGCAATGTCTTCCATAGTGAATATTCAACATGCCTGCCATTTCTTTCCTATTAATTCAGCATTTCTTTATTATTGATTCTCCACTCAATTATTTATTCACCAGACTCATTCTCTCAGGGTTCCACATTTACTCCAGCTTCCCTCTTCCTACTTATGTTGCCATGGAAACTGTTACTGGCTGCTTTTATATTACATGCAAGTTTTATCTCAAAATTCATAATCAGACCAGATCTCCTCACAGTTCACAATTCCACCCAGCTTTGAGTCATCTGCAAATTTGCTAATGTTATTTTGAATCCCTTCATCCAAATCATTGATGTGTTTTGTTAATAGCTGCGGTCCCAGTACCGAGCCTTGCGGTACCCCACGAGTCAATGCCTGCCATTCCGAAAGGGACCCGTTAATCCCTACTCTTTGTTTCCTGTCTGCCAACCACTTCTCTATCCATGTCAGCACTCTATCCCAATACCATGTGTCCTAATTTTGCCCACTAATCTCCTATGTGGGACCTTATCAAATGCTTTCTGAAAGTCCAGGTACACTACATCCACTGGCTCTCCCTTGTCCATTTTCCTAGTTACATCTTCAAAAAATTCCAGAAGATTAGTCAAGCATGATTTCCCCTTTGTAAATCCATGCTGATTCGGACCGATCCTGTTACTGCTATCCAAATGTGTGGCTATTTCATCTTTTATAATTGGCTCCAGCATCTTCCCCACCACCGATGTCAGGCTAACTGGTCTATAATTCCCTTTTTCTCTCTCCCGCTTTTCTTAAAAAGTGGGAAAACATTAGCTACCCTCCAATCCACAGGAACTGATCCTGAATCTATAGAATATTGGAAAATGATCACCAATGCATCCACGATTGCTAGAGCAACTTCCTTAAGTACCCTGGGATGCAGACCATCAGGCCCTGGGGATTTATCAGTCTTCAGTCCCATCAGTCTATCCAACACCATTTCCTGCCTAATGTGGATTTCCTTCAGTTCCTCCGTCACCCCAGATCCTCTGGCCACTACTATATCAGGAAGATTGTTTGTGTCCTCCTTAGTGAAGACAGATCCAAAGTATCTGTTCAACTCATCTGCCATTTCCTTGTTCCCCATAATAAATTCATCTTTTTCGGTCTTCAAGGGTTCAACTTTGGTCTTAACTAATTTTTCCTCTTCACATACCTAAAGAAGCTTTTACTATCCTGCTTTATATTCTTGGCTAGCTTACCTTCGTACCTCATCTTTTTTGCCCTTATTGTCTTTTTGGTTATCTTCTGTTCTTTAAACATTACCCAATCCTCTTGCTTCCTGCTCATCTTTGCTACGTTGTACTTCTTCGCTTTAATTTTTATACTGTCCCTGATGTCTCTTGTCAGCCATGGTCGCCCCTTTCTCTCCTTGGAATCTTTCTTCCTCCTAGCAATGAACTGATCCTGCACCTTCTGTATTATTCCTAGAAATACCTGCTATTTCTGTTCCACTGTCATCCCTGCTAGTGTATCTTTCCAGTCAACTTTGGCCAGCTCCTCCCTCATGGCCCCATAGTCCCCTTTATTCAACAGTAACACTGACACCTCCGATCTACCCTTCTCCCTCTCCAATTGTATATTAAACATGAACATGTTATGGTCACTACCTCCTTAACCTCTAGGTCCTTTATCAGTGGTGGGGGCCTGGAATACATTGCCTGGGGTAATGGTGGAGGCAGAAATGATACTGACATTTAAGATGCTTTTAGATAGGCACTTGGATATGCTGGGAATAGGTTGGATATGAATCACTTGCAGGCAGATGAGATCAGTTCAGCTAGATGTTCGGCACAAACCTTGTGGGCTGAAGGGCCATTCTTGTGCTGTACTGTTCCATGTTCTAACTTGGAATATCCCATCACTGAACCTCCACTAACCTGTCTCTTAGTTTGTTAACAAAGTCGGCCTAAGACACTCATACCAATATATAATTGCATTTTTTTTATTGAAGGCACGGTTTCTGGGCCTTTGGTGTTCATCCTTAAAAATAATTTGGAATTCGTCCATATTGTGGTTAGAACCTCTCAAGAATCTTTAAACACAGGATCACCCAAAATGTATTCATCCTTCCTCATTACATACAACCAAAACTAAAGTAACCTATTCCCAGTTTGGATATGCAATGTATTGCTCTAAAAGTCAATATCAGATGCATTCCACATATTCTTCTTTTACTGTACCCTTGACAACTTGCCTCATCCACTCAATATGTGCATTAAAATCCTCCATGCTAATTGTAGCTCCTTCAAATATGCCCTTGATATTTGCACATTTATTCTCTGACTTTTTAAAGAGGCCACGTTCTTGGGGGTCTGTAAATTATGCCCTCACAGATCTTCCTTTCAATGCTACTGATGATTTCAATGATTTCAACCATGACTCAACCTGCTCCAGTAATCTCCTTTACCCCGACTCAGCACTGCTATGTTCACTCCAAGATTAACATAGGCAAAACCAAAGAACTCTGGCCTTTACAATGCCTGCTTAATTTAACATTGTATTAACATTGCTTAGTTGTAACCTGAAAGCAATTTAACTCATCTAGAACAAGAGGCAGCATTCCCAATATACCCTTCTCCAATATTTTTGATATATCCATACACCCATTTTTTTAAAATTATATTTCACAACTGTTGCTTATAGCCATTGTGATTTCAAGGTTTAGCCAACAATAACACTCAACCTTTTTCTCATCTTATCTTACCTCCCCAAACTTCAGAGCGCTTATTATCTCTGCACCAAATTCTACTGTACATTTCATATCAGTAAAGATCAAATGCGCGGTTGCTAATCGCTATGCATTTTACTGCCTTTATTCAGACACAATTTTTCATTTGCGTGCTTTGAAATGTTACCTTTATTATTTGTAACAATCTCAGAGGTATAAAAGCACATTCCAGGGATACTGAGCAGAGCAGGTGTTTACAGATCTTCCTCAGGGCTTAGCTACCTTAAGCTGCTTCAAAAGGTCATCTGTCATAGGATGTCATAGGATGCCCAAGAAGAGCTTGGCGAGCTGCCTCAATGAGTACCACCGTAATGAAGTACTTGGCTATGGCACAACTTAACTCCTGTCTCAGAAATGACCTGGATTTACTTAAGTTTGCTATTGCCACAACAGACCATCTAGATACCAGGAACTTATTCGCCAGGCTGCTGTTCATCATCTGCAGCATTTTCCAGCATCTGCAGTTCCTTCTTAAACAACATGCTGTTCATCAATAACGGCTTGGCATGCAATGCTATCATCTTTCCAAACTCATTACCAAACTCAAAACCTGTGGCTCTGTACCTCCATTTGCAACTGAATCCTTGGCTTCCTCATCGGCAGACCTCAATCAGTGCAGATTGGTTATATCTCCTTCTCATTGACCATCAATGCAGGTGGACCTTAAGGCTGCGTGCTTAGCCCCGTTTAATTTAATTTAGAGATACAGCGTGGAAACAGGCCCTATGGCTCACCGAGTCCGCGTGGACCAACAATCACCCATACACTAGTTCTATCCTACACATTAGGGACAATTTACAGAGGCCAATTAACCTATAAACCTACACATCTTTGGAATGTGGGAGGAAACTAGAGCACTCAGAGAAGGCCCACGCCATCACAGGGAGAACGTACAAACACCGTACAGATGTCACCCATAGTCAGGATCGAACCTGGGTCTCTGGCACAGTAAAGTAGCAACTCTACTGCTGTGCCACCACTGCAACATCAACAAGGCAAATAAGTGGATCGCTGACTTCAGTAATGGGAAGTCGGGAGTCCATGCATCATAGAAACATAGAAAAATAGGTGCAGGAGTAGGCCATTTGGCCCTCGAGCCAGCACCGCCATTCAATATGATCATGGCTGATCATTTAAAATCAGTACCTCGTTCCTGCTCTTTTCCCATATCCCTTGATTCCTTTAGCTCTAAGAGCTAAATCTAAATCTCTATTGAAAACATCCAATGAATTGGCCTCCACTGCCTTCTGTGGCAGAGAATTCCACAGATCGACCTCTGGGTGAAGAGGTTTTTTCTCATCTCAGTCCTAAATGGCCTACCCCTTATTCTTAAACTGTGACCCCTAGTTCTGGGCTCCCCCAACATCAGAAACATTTTTTCCTACATCTAGCCTGTCCAATCCTTTAAGAATTTTATATGTTTCCATAAGATACCCTCTCATCCTTCTAAATTCTAGTGAATACAAGCCCAGTCGACCCATTCTTTCATCATTAGTCAGTCCTGCTATCCCGGGAATCTTTTTTGGTTGGTGGGGCCAGTGGTGAAGGAACTTCAAATTGCCGGGCATTAACTCCTTGGGTGACTTGTCCTGGGCCCAGCACATAGATGCAATTATGCAGAAGTCACACCAGCACTTCTCCTTAGAATTTTAAAGAGATTTGGCATGCTACCAAATACACTAAGAAACTTCTACTGATGTATAGTAGAAAGGATTGTAGCTGGTTACAACATGGCAATTCCATTGCCGGGGATTATAAGAGACTGCAGAGAATGTTGGACTCAGCCTGCCCCATCATGGCCTGCACAATCTTCCCCGTCATCGAAAGCATCTATGTGATGCACTGCCTCAAGAAAGCAACATCTGTCAAGAAAGATCCCCACCATCAGAGCCATGGCCTCTTCTCACTGTTATCATCGGGCAGAAAGTTCAGAAAAATTAAGATGCACACCATCAGGTTCAGAAACAGCTACTTTCCTACAACCATCAGATTCATGAACCAATCTACACAACCCTAATCCTACCTCACCAATGGAACCCCACCACCCACTTCTTACTCTACTCTGGACTTGTCATTTTATTTCTAATTATGTGTTTGCATGAATGTTTTGTTTTTCTTTAGCTAGGACACTTTTATGAATGTCTGCTGAAAGTTATAAAACACACTGCCACATTACTATCGGTAATCAACTCTGTTATATCATCACAATGTGGCTCTAATTGCCTTTATTTTAGAATGTTTTATCTTTTAGAGAAATACAGCATGGAAATAAAGCCCTAGCCTACCCAACCACTCCCTGCGTGACCGCATGCGTATTCTCTGGGTGCTAAATTGACCTAAACTGACTGCTGCATGCGAGCAGGCCAAAAGCCTCCTTGGCCACTCTATCTATCTGACGCCCATTCTTGGTCACGTGTGTGACCAAAAATATGAAACATTGTGGAATACATCTCCTCTAATTCTGAAAGCATTGCAGGTATATTGTTTTGTACTGTATATATGATTCATATTTATTTTGGTTTATCAAATTAAATTTTAATATTATACTGACAATGTTTGTTTAGGGTCAGAGGCAAATATGATTGGCACACACAGAAGCAATTTTTTCATAACTTAGTTTTATCTTACAAACTGTGAATTTTAAAAAGCTAGAATGTTCATATCTTTAGCAGATGCATTATAGTTATGTAGGAAAATAACAATGAATAAGATTAATCTCTAACAAAATTTTTTTAATGTATTACTTTATGTGATGCCATCTGGTCACGTGTGTGGCATTTTGGTTCACTTTCCAAAGAATGGCCCCCTATGATGCCACTTTCAGGGAACTTTTTATTTGCACTCCTAGGTCCCTCTGTTCTACAACACTTCATAGGGTCCTACCGTTCACTGTGGTTTGACTTCCCAAAATACAACACCTCACACCTTTTAAATTAAACTCCATTCGTCATTCCTCAGTCCACTTTTGCAGGTGTAATTCTTGATACTCTTCTTCATTGTCTATTATACTATCTGTTTTAGTGTTATCTGCAAACTTATCAGCTTTGACCTGTCTCATCCAAATCATTGATATGGATGACAAGTAAAAGGTCCAGCACAGACCCCCTGAGGCACACCTCTAGTCACTGCCTCCAGCCCAGCCTCCACCATCACCCTCTGCTTCCTCCTTGCATCAAGCTCATTACAAATCCAATTAGAGAGCTCTCACTGGACCCATCATGCAGAATGTCATCAAAGGCCTGGCTGAACCCCATTTGGACAGCATCTGCTACTCTGCCCTCATCTACTTTCTTGATTACTTCTTCAAAAACCCTAAGCAAAGATCTCCCACATACAAAGCCTGTGCTGACTATCTCTAATCAAACCATCTTTCCAAATCCATGTATCCTTATCTTGTATTCAACATTGATTCCAATAAATCTCAGGGACAGTCAAACATTTTCCCAAATCATTTCTAGGCTTGAACTATTATATTTTCTCTCAGAAAGTGCTTTTACACAGCTTGCCTCCCTTAGTTTGAAATAAACTCCAGTGCTATGTTTCTCCATGGTCTGGATGTTAAAGCTAATTATGGGTCCGCAAAACAAAAAAATGCTTTGGAACAACATTCATTATTTTGTGCTCTGTTGCTGCAGCACTTATAGTTAATGAGCACCATAAAGGTTCAGCCACATTCTCCTTCCTACCATCATTACCTGAATATTTCTGAATATATTCCAGCTGATTCTGTTCTGCCTCAGGATTAATTTCCACCTGATTATGATTGTTTAGTTCGTAATCACTCAGTAGTCCACATGACATTCACACTCACTTTTATTGCACTTCAAAAGTGTTTATCGTCATCCCAGTGTTAAGAACAGGCATGCTGTGGAAAATTAGTGTGATCTCAAGATGTCAGAATATCTCCTGAGAGTACTCATTTGCATCTCGAGTAACAAGTCGAGTTATCACATTTTTCTAAGGTGATTTTCACTCATTAGATTCTAGTTTCCTTTCAAAAATATGTACAAGTACATACCCTAATGCCTGTCAAAGGCATCATTAAAAGTAAATTGCTTCCTCATTTACTTTACAAGATGTTATCTACACTTTAAAAAAAATTGATTTTAAGACATTAGATTTTGTGCTAACCTCATCATCATTTGAGAGAGAAATGCGAGGTGTTGCATTTTGCGACATCTAACATGGTCAGGACCTGCACAGTGAATGGTAGGCCTCTGGGGAGTGTTGTAGAGCAGAGGCCTACCATTCTATGAGTGCAGGTGCATGGCTCCTTGAAGGTCGAATCACAGTTAGTTAAGATGGTCAAAAAGGTTTTTGGTACATTGTCCTTTATCAGTCAGGGTATTGAGTATAGAAGTTGGGAGGTCATGTTGCAGTTGTATAAGACGTTGCTGAGACCGCATTTAGAGTATTGTGTTCAGTTCTGGGCACCATTTTATAGGAAAGATATTGTCAAGCTTGAAAGGGTTCAGAGAAGATTTATGAGGATGTTGCCAGGACTTAAGAGTGTGAGCTATATGGAGGTTGAGTAGGCTGGGTCTCTATTCCTTGGAGCACAAGAGGATGAGGGGTGATCTTATTGAGGTGTATAAAATCATGAATAGATCGGGTAGATGCACAGAGTCTCTTGCCTAGAGTAGGGGAATCAAGGACCAGAGGACATAGGTTCAAGGAGAAAAGATTTAATAGGAATCGGAGGGATCACTTTTTCACACAAAAGGTGATGGTTGTATGGAACAAGCTGCCAGATGAGATAGTTGAGGCTGGGTCTATCCAAACAATTAAGAAACAGTTAGACAGGTACGTGGATAGGACAGGTTTGGAGGGATAAAGACCAAGTGTAGGTAGGTGGGACTAGTGTAGCTGGGACTAGTTGGCCGGTGTGGGCAAGCTGGGCCGAAGGGCCTGTTTCCATACTGTATCACTCTATGGCACTCAGGCTAAACATTCAGGTACTGATGGTGGGCATAAGCTAAACATTCCCTGAGCTTCCCACCTTCATCATCAACCATCCTCCTGCCCACTCAGCTTTTCCTCTTTCCCACATTCCTCATCCTTTCTGAATATATTTGAAAATCCAGGGAAGCAGCACTAAATAATCAAATGGGATGACCTGGAGACATTGACTTATACAGCATGGAAACAGGCCCTTTGGCCCAACATATTCACACTGACCAAGGTGTGCCCCATGTATAGGTGTCCCACCTACTTGCATTTGGCCCAAACCTTTCCAAATGCTCTTTTAATTACCTTATTCTGCAGATTTCATGTTAGATTCTGGTAATACTCAAAGGACATCTTTTAAATATAATGGATTACTTGTAGACACAAAATTCTGGAGTAACTCAGGCAGCATCTCTGAAGAGAAGGGATGGGAGATGTTTCAGGTCAAGATCCTTCTTAAAACTGATCTCGACCCGAAACGAAGGGTCTCGACCTGAAATGTCACCCATTCCTTCTCTCCAGAGATGCTGCCTATCATGCTGAGTTACTCCAGCATTTTGTGTCTACCTTCAATTTAAACCAATTCTGCAGTTCTTTCCAAAACAAATGGATTACTTGTACATGGATTAAAATAACAGTGAAGATTATGCAACAAACTTGTAAGTGTCCACAGGGAAACATCTGAAATAAAAACATCATTTTAGGTTTTCAAAAGTGTGATAGCTAGATTTCAGGGACAGCATATTCCTGACGGGTTTAAGGAACCCTGGTTGATGAGAATGGTTGAGGCACTGGTCAGGAAAAAAGGGGGTGGTATATATCAGGGCTAGGCAAAAAGGATAAAATGAATTTCCAGATAAATATGTTCAAGAAGGAACTGCAGATGCTGGAAAATCGAGAGTAGACAAAAATGCTGGAGAAACTCAGCCGGTGAGGCAGCATCTACGGAGCAAAGGAAATACGCAATGTTTCGGATCGAAACCCTTCTTCAGACTGAAGGAGGGTTTCGGCCTGAAACATTGCCTATTTCCTTCGCTCCATAGATGCTGCTTCACCCGCTGATTTTCTCCAGCATTTTCGTCTACTCTAGATAAATATAATCAGTATAGTTAGGAAATCCTGTTGCAGCTATATAGAAGCTATACAGCTTCAGTCTAAAGAAGGGTTTCAGCCCGAAACGTTGCCTATTTCCTTCGCTCCATAGATGCTGCCGCACCGGCTGAGTTTCACCAGCACTTTTGTCTACCTTTGCAGCTATATAGAATATTGATTAGGCTATTTTTGGAGTATTGTGTGCAGTTCTGGCTCTTCATTGCAGGAAGGATGTGGAGGTTTTGGAGAGGGTGCAGATGGGGTTAACCAGAACACTGCCTGCATTAGCAGATATTACCGATAAGGAGTGGTTAGGTAAACTTGGAATGTTTTCTCTGGAATGTCAAACGTTGAAGGGAGACCTAATAGAAGTATATAAAACTATGACAGGCATAGGTATGGTAGACAGTCAGAGCCGTTTTCCTAGGATGGAAATGTCAAAGACTTGACAAATGTCAAAGGACATAGGTTTAAGTAAGAAGGATAAAGTTTAAAGGAGATATGCAGGACAAGGTTTTTTTACACAGAGTGTGGTGGGTGCCTAGAATGCATTGCCATGGGCGGTGATAGAATCAGATACGATAATGGCATTTAAGAGGTTTTTAGATGGATACTTGGATATGCAGAGAATGGAGTGATAACATTCATATGCAGGCTGAGAAGGTTACCTTAGCTTCATATTTGATACGGACATTGTGGGTTGAAGGGCATGTTCCTGTGCTGAACTGCTCTATGTTTTATGTTCTAAATGCATCCTTGGAGCTTGTGGGATCTATGGAAGAAATTATGGAAGACCTTGTAGAGATAATTGCATCATCGTTAACCACAGGTAAGTTCCGGAAAATTGGAGGGTGGCTGAGTTGTACTGTTATTGAAGAAGAGGAGCAAGCTGAAACCAGGGATGTACAGTCCAGTGAGCCTGACATCAGTGTGAGTAAGTTAATGGAGAGCATTCTGAGGGACCAGATGTACCAGAAAAAGTCATAGTGCAGGAATAACTCTGTGAGTCAGGCAGCATCTATTGAGAACATGGATAGGTAATGTTTCATGTCAAGGGTTGATTAGGAATAATCGATATGGCCTTGTGTGTGAGAAATCATGTCTCACAAATCGGTTGAAAAGGTAACCAAGGTCCTGCATGGTAGGCTCATCTCAAAGGTTAGATCACATGGCATCCAGGGAGAGCTAACTAATTGCATACATAATTATGTTGATGGTAGGAAGCAGAGTATGATGGTGGAAGGTTGTGTTTCACACTGGAATTTGGGACTAGTGTGCCGCAGGGAATAGTGCTAGGTCCATTGTTGTTCGTCATTTATAAAATTGATCCAGATGAGAATGTGTAAGGCATAATTAGTACATGTGCAAATGACACCAAGATTGGTGGTATCATAAACAGTAAAGAAGATTACCCACCATTAAAGTGGGATCTTGATTAATGAAATACTGTAAGTGGGCCAAGGAATGGCAAATGGTTTTTAAATCAGATAAGTGCGAGGTTTTTTTTAACTAATCCAAATCAGCATTGGATTTTCACAGTAGGGCCCTGTGGGCTGCTGTAGAACAGTGGGAGGTAAAACTACATCTGTACAGTTTCCTGAAAGAGAGAGCACCAGTAGACAGAGTTATGAATACTAGCATTTGGCACAACTTTCATCTGTCAAGGAGTACTGGATTTTGGATGTTCTGTTGCAATTGTGCAAGATGTTGGTGAGGACATACATGGGGTATGGTGTACAGTATTGGTTAACCTGCTATGGATCATCATTAAGCTAGAAAGCTAGAAAAAGTCCAAAGAAGTTTTACAAGAATGTGGCCAGGACTCGAGGGCCTAAATTGGAGCCATAAAGTCACACAGCATGGAAACAGGTCCTTTTGACCAATTCATCCATGCTGACCGAGATGCATCATCTAAGCTTGTCCTATTTGGCCACATTTGGGCAGGTTAGGACTCTTTTTCATGGAGTGTAGGAGACTTGCGGCAAATGGTTCAAAGGTCTGTTTATTGTCACATGAACCAATTAAGATACGAATTACCATACAGCCATACTAAAAAAAAGCACCAAGCCACTCGGGTGGATGGGAATCTTGATTGTTAGGGACAAGTTGGGTCATAGGTGTTGTTTCCGTGCTGTATTACTCAATGACTCTGATCAACCAGGCTAACAATTGTCCACACTCATTTCACTTTCTCTCTCAAGAAATCATTACTTTGGCAAAGGTTCAAAATGAACAGAGCCTTTGAGATCAAAGGGGAAGGAAAGTGTGGAAGAAACAGATTCATGTGGTTATATGCCACAATTATGGTATCTTTCCAACAGCGGCGTGCCTTAGAACCTGTATTGAAACACTGGTTGTATTATTCATAGAGCTGAAGAAGCAGTTGATCCTCATATAATCTCACAATTCCTACCATCAGGTCCCCTCCAGTGCCAGGAATTCTGGATTATAGATTTTTTTTAACCAATAATAACTACTTGTTCATGGTAAGCTGTGATATTAATGGAATTGCCTTTGTTGAATCTCTATACCTCAGCACACAAAATAGTAAGATTAAACGAGAATTTACCAGTTTGAAGTTTGATCTGTATTTTATGAGGAGTTACGATGAGGGATTACGTGAAGAACCCCACCACGACGCATGCGTGTCATTCTTCAAAGCAGCGGTGTGAAATCACAGATAACTGTAATGACTAAACATAGTAAGATTAGAGAAGAGGTACCAGTTAAGTATATGATCAGGGTGGGAGCGGAGGGCACGTAATTCCTCATCGTAACTCCTCATAAAATACAGATCAAACTTAAAACTGGTAAGTTCTCGTTTAATCTTACTATTTTACTTCGGAGTCACGTGAGTGACTACGTGAAGATTTTAAAGCTCTGTGATTTCATGCCGTGGAAACGAGTCCATGCATCACGTCTGCCTTAACTGTGGGAGGAATTGTGTTAACATAATTTGGACATGATTCGACATTGAAATCATAAAAAATTTTAACACAAGTTTATAACCCCTTTTATGGGTATAAATTAATTTACAGAACTTAAATTGTTTCTGCAAACGTTCCAGGTTTCATTACTGGTTTATAACAAAATAATTGGAATGTTTTCCCCTCCAGACCATCCTGCTGCCTTGAGGATTTGGTCCATTGGTACATCCATTTGCCTCCATCACAGTGAGGAGGTGTTTGGTGAACTCACTGTATCGCTGCCGATGTAGCTGCAGTCCTGGTGGAAAGAGATTTTTAAAGTTTAGTATCCACCCCAGCCTGTTTCAGCCATCTTGAGATGGTCTGGACCGTCACTCTTGGTGTGGTTGCTAGTGGCTGACCAAAATGTGCCTTTTCATTGCCTCTTAGGATATTCGTTTTCTCCATGTATAACGACAGATGTCTTATTATACACAGACGGTCATCTGTTGGGTATGACCTAATTGTATATTGAGGCCTGCTGATCCCTTTTCTGTTCTGCTTACTGTCTCATAAATATGAAACGTAATATTTTCTGTTGAGAAAGTCATGTTGTCCAGTCTAATTTTTGCAGTGACTGTATCCTCTGTGCCGTGACCAATACCATTAGCATGACTGTTTTAATGTCAGTCTGTGTAGGGACAGAACTGTTGCGGGAGACCAATTCCTGAGCATCTTCAGGGTTATTCTCACATCCCATATTTGGGAGTATCTGGTTCCCCTCATAGGTTTTGTACCAGTGGGTGAGTCCCAACAGTGTAATGGTCTGTCCCCTGCCATACGTAAGTCGATAGGTCACTTCTGGCGCAGTTGATGGCACTGTAACTGAGCCCCTCATCATAGTGGAGGCCTGCCAGATATTCCAGAACAGATGGGATGTTCATGTCTCTGATTCCATGTTTGATACCACTGGGAACCATGGTTGTGTAGGCCAATCGGGTACTACCAATACCAGATGCAGAGTCTTGTTGTATTTCCTTAATACCCGACTGATGAGGCAGGAAAGGAGGGAATGCGTAAATAAACAATTTCCCCCCCCCCCCACAATTCAGCGAAAATGCATCTGTCGCCGCTGCCCCAGGGTCTGGTTCCTGTGTAACATAACTTGATAACTGGTGGTTAAGTCTGGATGCGAATAAATCGATATCTGGTGTTCCATATTTTGCTGTGATATCAGCAAATACTATTTTATTCAACATCCATTTGGTGTTTTCATTAAATTTGCGTGACCTGGTGTCTGCCACTGAATTTAGTCTTCCTGGTAGGTAAGTGGTTGATATCCAAATATCTCTCTGGATACACCATTGCCAATTTGTATAGCCAGATTGTCACATGATGTCGATTTGTTTCCACCCTGTGGTTAATGTATGCTACCACGGTGGTATGGTATTGGTGGCTCCGCACCCAAGTGCACTGGCATCAGTTTGTAGTACCATGGAAAGGTTACTGACAATGCTTGGATAGGAACAAGGCCAGATGTTATCTATCCACCATTTTAGTTCCATTTTAGCTTGATTGGTAGTTTCACAGATCTGTCAAAGTGACCTGCATAATTTAGAGTGCTTGTATTTTGCTCTCTGTATGTTTTGGTAATGTAGAGGTCCAAATTGTGTGGCTGGAAGGCAGCCATCATTATGCCAATTACTTTAGCTACCAATCTGATGGATGGTTTGCTGATGTCAGTGAGGTTATTGCAAGCCTCTATTAAATCTCTAGCCTTTCCCTTAGGCAGAGTCATCGACATGTGAACTGAGTCAATGGTGAAACCCCAGGTAGTCCATAGTAGTGGAAGTCGTTAGTTTAGATTTAACTGGATGAAAAATGAATCCCAGTTTTCCAAATAACTTTTTTGTGGCTGTTAGAATCAAATACACAGGACAAGATGTTAAGAAGTCCCTTGTGCCAATAGGTGGGGAGCATTTCACGACATTCGTTGATTGTTGAGAGTGGTAGACGCTCAACATCTGTGGGGGGGGGGGGCGGGGGAGTGGATACGTATATCTTGGCCTGGGTAACCTTCAGGACAGTTGGGCACAGGACACATCATCAGTAGTGTACCCTTGCATCACTGGGTGTTTCGGCCTTTTAACACTATACACCCTCCACAAGGGCGGCCCGCTGCAGGATGATCAGCCCTCAGCGCGTGTCCCGTGTCAAACCGTCCCAAAGATTCACCCTGAAATACTTGGGGCCCAGCATGGGTCTTTCCGCTTGAGCCAAATCCACCGGCTGCTTCTTTCAGCCGCCTCTGAGAGTGATCTTATGGTCTTCCGCAGAGCCTGACCGTGGATTCCAAGCTCCTTCAGCAGTCTGATGGTAGATGACGCAACAAATCCTCTGCATCCCACTTCAACTGGATAGACTTTGGTGTTCCAGCCACGCTGCGTTGCCTCTGCTGCAAGCTCTGCGTAACGCAGCTTCTTACGCTCATAGGCCTCCTCAACAGAGTTCTCCCATGGAACTGTGAGCTCTATGATGTAAGCAGTCTTCTGTGAAGGGGACCAGAACACCAAGTCTGGCCTGAGGTTGGTGGAAGCAATTTCAGGTGGAAAAACTAGTTGTCGGCCGATGTCCGCCAGCATCCTCCAGTCGCGGGCCCTGCATAGGTTTCCTTCTTCTGATCTGGTGGAAGGATGTTTAGATGTTTTCTGTCCTTCTCGGACAAAGGTTGTTGCCCTTAGGGGGGGGTTGCTTGCTCTCGGAGGCAAGGAGTTGGTCGCACACCGCCTGTTCTCAAGGGCTGATGCCAGGCTTTTTAGTACCTGATTATGCCGCCACGTGTATCTCCCTTGCGTGAGGCTGGTCTTGCAGCCTACCATGATGTGTTTGAGGGTCGCTGGAGTTGGGCAGAGGGCACAGGTTGGATCCTCGCCGTACCACTGATGGAGGTTCTTTGGTGATGGAAGCACGTCATAAGCCGCTCTGATGATGAAGCTGATCTTGCTTGCTTCCATTTCCCATAGTTCTTTCCAGCTGATCTTCCTCCGCTCCACACCTTCCCACTGCATCCATTGCTCCTGTTTGGCAAGAGAGACCGCCTTTGCACTTCTTGCGGCCTCCTCTTGTCGCCGCACCTCCTCGACCACCAATGTCCTCCGCTCTGATGTTGTGGCCTTTCGCCAAGTTGGTTTACTTGTCGTAAGGCCAAAGCCTCCTCTTCCCTGCTGGACTTGCCCCACGATGTCTTTGTGCCTCAGGGCTGATGAAGCTTGCTGTACTGCATCAGATGGTGTCCACTTCCGGCCAGTTACTAGGGGCGGCGCAACAGCACTGATGGTCTTGTCTCTGAGTCCCTCAGTGTCATCTGAAGTCTTACTTTAGAACACTTGTATTCCTCTGTTAGACTAGTGAGAGGTAGTTCCAGGACCCCTTTGCCATATAGGCCGATGTTAGTTAGACATCGTGGGACCCCGAGCCATTTCTTCGCGTATGAAGTTATGGTTCGCTCCATCTTCTCCACAGTTGTTATTGGGGCTTCATAAATGGTCAGTGGCCACATTGTCCGAACTGTAGGCACCAGAGCTTCAGTTTCCCAGGCAGTAGGGTCTGATTGATGTTCTCCAGGCCATTGACAATTTCTTGCCTTAGTTGTTCCACCTGCTCTTTATCCTTGAGACTTGCGTTGTACCATCTGCCCAGGCTTTTAACTGGCTGTTCAGACACTGTTGGTATTGCAAGCCTCTATTAAATCTCTAGCCTTTCCCTTAGGCAGAGTCATCGACATGTGAACTGAGTCAATGGTGAAACCCCAGGTAGTCCATAGTAGTGGAAGTCGTTAGTTTAGATTTAACTGGATGAAAAATGAATCCCAGTTTTCCAAATAACTTTTTTGTGGCTGTTACAGTTTGTTTGGCCAATTCCAAAGTTTTGCCCATAATGAGTATGTCATCTAAATATGCCATGCTCATGTGTATACGTTTCCGTAGAAACGCTAGGGCTGGTTTCAAAATTTTTGTGAACAGCCTGGGCTGATGATAACCCATTTGGCAGTGCTTTATACTGTCAGAGTTGTCCCATCCAGTTGAATTTTAAGTAACATCTGTGGTCACCTCGTATAGGCACTGAATAGTAAGCATCTTTTAAATCGATGCTGGCCATTGAAGTAACCTTTTGGAATTAATTGTTAAGCAGTAACAAAGGTATCTATTTTGTCAGATCTATGATGATGCGATGACCATCTTTTTTTTTTTTGTTTTTGATAAATATATTGGACACGAATTCTAATGGTTCGTGTTGAGTTTTCTCAATTACACCTTTTATGTGAAGCCGCTTCAGTTCAGCTTGCGCTTTTGATTTCCCTTTATCGGAAAGCACGAACATTCGGTTCAGTATATGTTGAACTGGAGGGCTGTACTTGTGTATAAACTCTGTTGTATATCCCTGGATATTGCTTAAGATGTAGATATCGTTTGTTATCATGCTCCATGCATTCAGAAAGAGTGTAATCTCCACCCAATCTCCCTGCCCATTGTATATTGTAGGGAACCAGACCCACCTACCTCCATAGTTACTAGTGGCAGGTTTACTTTTTGTAGGTTCTTCGCTGTTGTTGTAGCGCTGGGGTCTGGATTTTCGGTTTGGTTGGGTTGGAGGTCCCGCATCTTCCAAGAAGGCCGGCCTGGGCCATGGCCTCCTGCACACTTGTCTTTTCTTCTGCGGACCCCTCTTCCAGGTCAGCCCAGAACTGACCCGCAGTGCTCCCCTCTGATGGGGTAGAAGCACTGTGCAGCCCTGAAAGAGGTACTGCTGTGGGTTTATCATAGGGCCCACAGTGACCCGACTCCATCTCCCGGAGTCTGTCACGTTGGAGCAAAGCTCCATACACCGCTTCTTCCCGCTCCAGCGCTCTCGGGCGCTGGCCACCGGCGGTTATCCAAAGTCGGACTCCTCTGAGTCCACGACCTTGTTTGTTTTGTGTCTAGCCTTTCCGCCCGGCCGCGTGGATCTGGCCGGTGCGGAGGCGACATCGGTCACAGCTGATCCCACTACGGGTGATCCAAGTGCCGCTGGCTGCTGCTGGCTGCCCGCTGCTCCACGGTCCTCCTTCTCCAGCTTTGTCCTTACTGTCCTTCCGTGGAGTGGATATGGCCGGTGTGGAGGACATCTGGCACAGCTGATTCCATCTAGCCCACCAGCTTTGTCGCAGCCCGTTGTTTCTGCACCTGCAATCAGCATGGAAATACAAAAAAGACCGCAGCTCTTCCCTGCAGGTCCAAGTTAAAATCGTTGCTACGGGTGAGCGTCGTTCCACCCCGTCTGCTGCCGTTATTGACTGGTCAAAAGTCAACGGCCCCATTTGAATGGTCTCCCGCCCGGCCGTGGTGTTCTGGCCGGCGCGGGACCAAAAGTCGGCACTGCTCTTCCTATTACGGGAGATAAACGTGCCTTCAGCTGCTGCCGGCTGCCTGCGACTCTGCTGTCTTCCCCAGCCAGCTTCACTAGCAGCACTTGTGGACACTCCTTTGTCCAGCTTCCCCTCCTGTACAGACCCAGCGCGGGGAAACATTAGTTTTGCTCCCTCTCCCGCCCGGCCCGGTGCGGGAGCGAGTCGGGAGTGAAAGTCCAGCACAGCTGTTCCCATTACGGGAGATTAACGTGCCTTTGGTTCCTGCCTTTGGTTGCTGCTGCCGGCTGCCCGCGACTCCGCGGTCCTTCCCAGCCAGCTTCACTAGCAGCATTTGTGGACACCACTTTGTCCAGCTTCCCCTCCTGTGGAAAAAACCCAGCGCGGGGAAACATTAATTTTTTTTTTGCTTCCCTCTCCCGCCCGGCCGGGCCCGGTGCGGGAGCGAGTCGGGAGCGAAAGTCGGGCACAGCTGTTCCCATTACGGGAGTTTAGCGTGCCTTTAGGCTGCTGCTGCCGGTTGCCCGCGACTCCGCGGTTCTCCCCTGCCAGCTTTCCCGCAGCCTTCATGGATCCGGTCCATGTTTCCACCTAAAGGTGAGTGGAAGGAACGCAGAGTCTTCTTACCTGCTGTTCCCGACTTTCAAATTCTGGAACGCAGAGTCTTCTACCCTGTTGTTCCTGGTTTTCAAATTTTGCCGCTAGGGGAACATCGCTCCCCCTTGCTGTGACTTGTTGCAATGCGTGTAGCGATATGATACGCATGCGTCCTGGCGGGGTTCTTCACGTAGTCACTCACGTGACTCCGAAGTAAAATTAGATGCTTTTAAACCTATGATGGCTTAGCAGAGAACTTGTTAATTTGCTTTTGCTTTAGTCATAGAAAGTATGGTGCATGCATTGCCGTTATTACTTACACCAAACCAACACTAAATTATGCTGGAAAGATAGAATTAAAAGAAGTAAGGAAAGTGAGCAAGAATCGTGAAGGTGCAGGAAAGTGTTGGGAAAAGAAAGCCCCTTAGGGAGGAAGTTAGAGAAGGAAGTAAAGAAATGAAATAAGACCCTAGAAAGAAAAGAAAAAAAAGGAAAAACCAATCGCTCTATTGTAACACAAAACTCGCAAAAAAGGATATACCAACCGTGTTTAAAATAATATATATATATTTTATACCCCCCGTTACCAGATCCTGGTACCATTTATATTTTAAATTACTATTGCACCTTATGCTTGTAATAGTTCCATAAATTCAGACCTCTTCCAATTATGCTGTTTCTGGTCATATTTCACCTGTGTGTGTTTGAGACCACATCCTCATTTACAATGAGCAATTTGATATTCATTGACTCTGAAAGCTCACATAAGGAGTAAAGTGCGCTAATGGGCATAATGGAGAGAACAATGTTTTCTTATTATGCACTCTATAGAAAGTCTTGCTGTGTTCAATAGCATTTTGCATGGATGGATTAATCCAGCTTTAGTATGACTTTTTAAGTCTAACTGAAAGTCTGACGAGATTGAAAATCTTTCAATTAAAACATTCTCTTTCCCATCATGGTGTATATTCATTAAATTACTTGCATAAAGCTGCTATTTTCACCTTTAATATCTTATTTATTTAGATTTTTAGAGATACAGCATGGAAACAGGCCCGTTGGCCAAGTGAGTCCGCACCGACCAGCGATCCCCGCACATTAACACTATCCTACTCACACACTAGGGACAATGTTGTACAAACCTATAAACCTGTACGTCTTTGGGGCATGGGAAAAAGCCAAAGATCTCGGAGAAAACTCGCATATTTTGATCAAATATTCTTGCTACTAGATACAAGAGTGTTGGGGAATGCCGATGCAACATCAGTAGGCCACTCGGTCCCTTGAGCCTGTTCTGTAGTCATCATGGAGAAGGAAATGGAAGAGAGCGAGTTCAGGGAGGGGTAGGCTGTTAATCTTGTTGCATCTTGTGAGCCACAGATGAGGTGCCAGAAGACTGAAGGAAAACTAATGCTGTCTAAAAGATGCAATAGAGATAAACCAGGTATCTGCAGGTCACAAAGTCCTAGATCAATGGTGGGGAAATTATGGAGACCATCCTATGAAATAGGATTTATGTACAGTTGGAAAGGCAGGGTGGATCTGGGATAGTCAGCATGCATTTGTAGAGGGGAAATCCTGCCTTACTAATTTGATTGGGTTTTTTGAGTAGGTAATGAAGAAGATTGCGCAGCAGTCACTGGACTTTAATAAGGCAATGGACAAGGTTCCACGTGGTAATGGGGTCCAGAATGTTAAGGCACATGGGATCCAAGACGAGATCGATAATTGGGTTAAAAATTCGCCAGGTAATAAGAGACAAAAGGTAATGGTGGATGGACGAGTGTCCAATCGTATGTCTATGAGCATTGTTGCCCGGACTTTTGTTGTTTGTGATATAAGTATATATTAATAACTTGGAAATGAATGTGAGATGTATGATTTGTAAGTTTGCTGATGACATGAAAGTTGGTGGTGTCATGGATAGCAATGGAGATTAGCTAAGTCTGTTCAGGTTAAAGATCAGATGGAAGGTGGGTGGAGTATTGACAGATGGAATTTGATTCTGATGAGTGTGAGACAACGCGTGTCGGGAAGTCAAATAAAGGTAGAACATTTACAATACATGGTAGGTGTGAAAAAATATTGATGAGCAGAGGGACCTGGAGTCAATAGTCCTTGAGACTGGCAAATGGGTAGATAAGCAGAAAGGATTTGGGATGCTTGCCTTAATATGTCGAGACATAGAATATAAAAGATGGAACAATATGTTGTAACTTTACTAGAGTAGTAACTTTATTAAATGGAGTAACTTTACTAAATGTAGAGATGTGAGAGGACAGTTTTTATTTTACACAGAGAGTGGTTGATATCTGTAACCCGCAGCCAGAGGAGATAGTGGAATTAGATGTAATCACATTTAGACAGGCACTTAAACAAGCAAGGTATAAAATAATATGGATCTAAAGCAGGGAAATAGGATTAGTGCAGACAAAAAGGACGTGGTGGGTCGAGGGGCCGTGTCTGTGCTGTAGAGCTCTATGGAAATATGCACAAAGAGCTCTATTCACACACAAAATTATTCAATAGATTCAAGTTTTCTCGTTTTCTCCAAAGATTTGACATGATAAAAGAATGGATCGGCTGGGCTTATATTCACAGATGCAGGAAATATGTTCCCAATGTTGGCGGAGCCCAGAGCCAGGCATCACAGTTTAAGTATAAGGAGTAGGCCATTTAGGACCGAGATGAGGTAATACCTTTTCACACAGTGTTGTGAATCTGTGGAATTCTCTGGCACAGAAGGCAGTGGAGGCCAATTCACTGGATGTATTCAAGAGAGAGTTAGATATAGCTCTTAGGGCTAACAGAATAAAGGGATATAGGGAAAAAGCAGAAACAGGGTACTGATTTTTGATGATCAACCATGATCATATTGAATGGCGGTGCTGTCTCGAAGGGCCGAATGGCCTACTCCTGCTTTCTGTGTTTCTATTTACTGAGTCACAATGGATAAAATCATGTTGGAAATGTAGGATTGCATGTGTACCAAGATGATCTCTAGTCTTCCATAAGTATCAAAAATTAAATTTGATTTTGTAAGAAATGGTCAGTAGCTTACAAGAGCATGAAATGAAGTAAATCAGATGGAGGGCACCATGGTATGAAAGTGGATGTCTCTGAAGAGAAAGGTAGAACTCATTAGAAACGCACAACAGCATGAAAAGTGTGGAACAACTAAATTAATCCCAAAGAGTGATGCAATATTATATGGGACAAAAATTTTGAGAGACTGCACAAATCTTTGTAGTTGGTGGCACGATGGTAGATCTGCTGCCTCATAGCACCAGAGACCTGGGTTTGATCCTGACTACGAGTACCGTCTGTGCGGAGTTTGTACGTTCTCCCCGACACCGCATGGGCTTACCCCGGGTGCTTCTTCCGACATTCCAAAGAGGTACAGGTTTGTAGGTTAACCGGCTTCTGCAAAACCAATGCCCCAAGTGTGTAAGATGCTAAAGTGGCATAACATAGAGCTAGTGTGAGCGGGTGATCGATGGCCGGCATGGATTCAGAGGGCCGAAGGACCTGTTCCAACACTGTATCTCTAAACAATTAAACTAGTCGGCAGAGGATGCGAAAATTGATGTGAGGGAAGAACAAACAAAATACATGTAATGAATGCACAAAATGACCTGTAAGTTAAGCTCTCTTTCTTCATTGCGAAATAAATCTTCATTACTTCTTGCAAATTGAAGTTGGTATATGATGCGTGAAGTTGTGATAAATGATGCGCTGCCTTCCTTCCCACATTCTTACAAGAGCAAATTTAATTAAACACAAATGGAAAGAACAGAGTTTGGGCACATGAATTTGCTTACAGTGCTTACAAGTTAGATTTGTGACTCTCGTGATATATCAGAACTCATTAATATCCTAAATGGTGCCATTGGATAAGCTTCCTGCACACAATGCTGTCATGGATGCTGCAAGTATCTCTAATTACCCAAATCCCATAGGAGAAGTAATCCATGGGAATTGTGCATGGAAGATGTAAAAATAAATGCACTGGTTTCTCAATAAAAAAACAGGCATGGAAGGGTTGCATTTCAATCCAGCCTCATTCAAACAGTTTACTGGAAACAGAGATAACACTCTGCAGGAGGTTTTGGCTAATGAATGCAGGGTGTAGCTACACAAACCCATTTTATTCACACCAATACTTTTGTTCACATTATAAACCCATTGCTACATAAAGGACAGATGGCAAGTCATAATGCAAGTCCAAGTTATAATTGCTGCAATAGCAACAAAATAAAAGAACACTATTTGCAAAGCAATTCAGATGCTGACAATCTGGAATCATAATAGAAAATGTTGGAAACACTCAGCAGGTCAGGTAGCATCTGTGAAGACAAAAACTGAGTTAATTCTTCAGGTCGAGACCTTCCATCAACATGGCATATCTGCTTATTAGTATCTTGAGATAGAAGAAAGAAACAGTGAAAGTCAGGCTTACACTCATCCTAAATCTGAGAATAAATGGTTGCTGTAAGCTTTCGATTAGACAAGCACATGTTCTCTGCAATTAAACTGGCACTTTACCTTGCTTGGAGCCACTTCGATCAGCACTTGGTCCCGTATTTGGAGTGTACTTTGGATTCCTAGTTGAAGCACTTTGCCGTGTCCAGTCAAAATTATCGATCCGGTCTTGAGTGAACCCACAGATCTTATCATTTTCAAATGCACAGTTGAATTCTCCTGTTAACAGATACATGCACATCTCTAACTATGTTATAATGGGTGCATATAACAAAGTATAGTTGAACACTTGTCCATTCAATTTGCAGCTTAAGTATATCATTAAATACTACTTGAGGGATTTGAAAAAGTTCAAATCCAGCAATTTGAAAAAATCTGCTACAGAATCATTTTAACATTTAGAACATCGTTCCCAACATTTGGTGGACCACTGGACGTTATTTGCACTCATTCCCCGACACAATTTTAATTAATTTTGTTCTTCACAATGTTACACAGCTATAAGCTGCAAAAGAACATGGGAAATAGTTTAAAGAGGGTTCTGGAAAAATAACTCAAAAGTTTAAAAGGAGTGTGAGAATTGCTGCATGGGAACCAGGGCCTTGGTGAGTTGAAAGGGGGTGAATTGAAAATTACAGAATAATGAAAGGCCTGGAAAGAATGATTGTGGAGAGGATGTTTCCATTAGTGGGAGAGTCTAGGACCCAAAGCCATAGCCCCAGAATAAAAGGACGTACCTTTAGGAAGGAGAGGAGAAGGAATTTCTTTAGTGGTGCTTCTGTGGAATTCATTGCCACAGTTGGCTGTGGAGCCAAGTCAATGAATATTTTTACGGTCGAGATTGACAGATTCTTGATTAGTAAGGGTGTCAGCGGTTATGGGGCGATGGCAGGAGAATGGGGTTGATAAGGATAGATAGATCAGTCATGATTGAATGGCGGAGTAGACTTGATGGGCCGAATAGCTTAGTTCTGCTCCTAGAATTTATGAACATGGGAACGAGAGATGCCATACTTAAGTGGGAGCGGGTGAACATGAATCACAGTGTGTTTAAAGAGAGCATGGAGAACATCACCTGGTGAACCCGATGCCATGCTGTTGGGGATTTCCAAATGATTGGATTGTGGATTATTGGAGTTGTACTGCAATGATAATCATAAATATAGCTCATAAACAACAAAGCAGCTTTGCTTTGGTGATCATCAATAAATATTACTTTAGAGTTTGCTGATTTCATGTGATATATATTTACGTTCTTTATGGACAATGCAGAGTTAATTACACAAGGCTTTCGTGAATTGCTGGATTGACACTGACTACACATACATGGTCTGAAAGCTGGTGTTAGCACAATAAATTCAGCAGCATATAACGTCTGACATCACCAGGTCATGTTTAGAGCTCAACAAGTGATTTTGTATGTTCCAACAGCAAACACAAACTAAACTAAACTTCTCAGAGACACGGCAGTGCAGCAGTTAAATGAATAAATTATCAACCAGATTGATCCAGAGACACAAGTTCAGATGTCGCCATGGCAACCGGTGAATTTAAATTCAAGTATTACATAAATATGGAATTAAAAATAGCTAATCTCAGTAGCTATGAAACAATCGGATTATGATAACAAAACATCTGATTCACTAATGTCTTTCAGTGAAGGGAAATCTGTCATCCTCACACTGTTCTGACCTCAGTAGAATTACAATCCCAGCAACTTAACTCTTAACTCCTCATTTTGGGGATTTTTTGAGGAGGGAAAACAAAGTCTGCATCACGGGAAGGCATGAAAAATGTCACAAGGAAGGGCCAACTTTAAAAATACTTAGCCAGTAATTGTTCAGTTGATGAATTACATAGTACCTAGAAGAATACAGGCAGGAGCAGACCCTTTGACTCATAATATCTGTGCCACCTATGATGCTAATTTAACTAATCCCATCTGCCTCCATATCCCTATATTCCCTGCCTGTTCATGTGCCTGTCTAAATGCTTTTGAAACATTGCCATTGCATTCCAGGCTCCTACCAATCTGTGGAAAACATTTTTCTTTCAAATCTTCTTTAAACTCTTCCCTTCTTAACTTAAACTACTACCATCTAGTAGGTGTATTTTTAGCATGGGAAAAGGGCTGTTTATCAAACCCATCCATCCTTGAATACTGTTCTGTTAATGAATATTACGTAAATCTGCTAAAACATAATTCTCATGGTCATCTTGTCTAATATCTGATGTGTCTCAGTGTCAAATGTTCTTTGGTGGTCTTATAATTGACCACCAAAAGAACATTTCACTGTGTTAAAGATAGCACATAAGTAGATGTCTTGTTGTTATGGACCCAATTGTTTTGCACATTTTAGTCAGGAGCAGATCCTTTTGAATTCAATGTCTTCTGCATGATCGCTTCAAAGCTAATGATCACCAGTTTCAACAAAGGGAAAGATCATGTTCAAATGATGAAAATAAATCAAAGGTGGTATCCAAACGCCAGAGGCTAATTCTGTTCCTTAACGCAAATCCTTTAGAACTCACCAGTTTTGTCATCCTTTCATCTATGGGCTCAATGGATATTGTAACTTAAAACATAGTGTCTCCCGCGACAAGTTGTACCGCCCAAGAAATTTGAATGAGCTATGATAGCTATTGTAGGCGCATGTGTCATAATTACCTGTAGATAGTTACGAAGCCATATGCTTTTAACAGGCATTTTTCTCTGATGCCAATTTGGGACAGAACTTGAATCGATATGAAGAACTATATTGCATATGGCAGCAAATATACATACAAATTTAGCAAAAGCATTGTGATATTATTCTGCTATTTATTATACACATATGGTTAACAGTTCTACACCACAATTAAATTATAAAATAGACAATAAACAATAGGTGCAGGAGTAGGCCATTTGGCCCTTCGAGCCAGCACTACCATTCAATGTGATCATGGCTGATCATCCCCAAACAGTACCCCGTTCCTGCCTTCTCCCCATATCCACTGACTCCGCTATTTTCAAGAGCCCTATCCAGGTGAGAATTCCCTCTCATCCTAAAATAGATTAAATTAATACAAACATACAAGCCATTTATTATAATATTGTACATTTCCAAGCTCGTTCTGAAAACTTCACTGTTTTATAGCTGAAAGCAAACCTGTGTGTATTTTTAATTGAAAGAGAATTTCATAGATTTTTCCCCCCAAAGTAATCTGAGTACAATGGCGCTAACTACAACAAAGCCTGACCTCTCACAAAAGAATCTTGACTGGGTAGAAGTGCAAGATGCCTAATCATGTGATCAGCCAATTAACACATTGAATGGTGGTGCTGGCTTGAAGGGCCGAATGGCCTACCCCTGCACCTATTGTCTATTGTCATGTCCTAATAGGTGATAATGGCTGAACAACAGATTAACAAGTGCTAACTTTCATTTAAACCTATACATAAAAGAGGAAACTCTTCAGAATTTTTCTCTCATATAAGCCTTTCTGTTTGATTCACTGGAAAAATTAACACTGATATTAGTGAGATATAGATTTGTTTTTATCCACATAAATTTTGCATCTAATTACGTGTTGTCCAGGGCCGGCAAGGTGGCACAGGGGTAGAGTTGCTGCATTACAATGCTTACAGTGCCAGAGACCCGGGATTGTTCCTAGCTACGGGTGTTTGTCTGTATGGAGTTTGTACATTCTCAAGTCAAGTCAAGAGATTTTATTGACATGTGTCCCAGATAGGACAATGAAATTCTTGCTTGCTGCAGCACAACAGAATATAGTAAGCATAAATACAGAACAGTTCAGTGTGTCTATAAAACATAGACCATATATATGTACACATAAAATAAGCAGATAAAGTGCAATAGGCTGTTATAGTTCAGAGTTTGTATGATGGCGAGTTTAATAGCCTGATGGCTGAGGGGAAGCAGCTGTTCATGAACCTGGAACTACCAGATTTCAGGCTCCTGTACCTCTACCTAATGGCAGCAGAGAGATGATTGTGTGGCCAGGATGGTGTGGGTCCTTGATGATGCTGCCAGCCTTTTTGAGGCAGAGACTACGATAGACCCCTTCGATGGTGGGGAGGTTAGAGCCGATGATGGACTGGGCAGTGGTCACATCTTTCTGCATTCTTTTCCGCTCCTGGATGTTCAAGTTGCCGAACCAAGCCACGATGCCACCAGTCAGCATGCTCTCTACTGTGCACCTGTAGAAGTCCGAGAGAGTCCTCTTTGACATACCGATTCTCCGTAATCTTCTAAGGAAGTAGAGGAGCTGATGTGCTTTCTTTATGATTGCATCAATGTGCCGGGACCAGGAAAGATCTTCCGAAATATGCATGCCCAGGAATTTGAAGTTCTTGACCCTTTCCACCATAAACAGGATTGTGAGTCCCAATGCTACCCCTTCCAAAGACCACAATCAATTCTTTGGCTTTGCTGGTGTTGAGAGCCAGGTTATTGTGCTGGCACCATTTGGTCAATCCGTCGACCCCACCTCTATACTCTGACTCGTAACCATCAGTGATTCGTCCCACAACAGTGGTGTCGTCGGCGAACTTGATCTCCCTGTGATCTGCATGGGTTTTCTCCGAGAACTTTGGTTTCCTCCCACACTCCAAAGTTACACAGGTTTGTAGATTAATTGGCTTGGTACAAATGTAAAAATAGTGTAGGATAGTATTAATGTGCGGGGATCGCTGGTGGGTGTGGACTCAGTGGGCCAAAGGGCCTGGTTCCACACTGTATCTCTAAACTAAACTAGTGCTGCAATGATTTTAAACAATGATATTGTGCAGCACTAATATCCCAACCACATCTCAATAATGTAGAAAATAATCAGTATATTACACGTACGATGCATGAATAATAGTCAATACAGAATTAAAAAGGAAGTACAGCAGAACAATGAAGAGTTTATAAAAGTCTAAATATTTCCCACGCGAGGATATACCATTCTATTTCACCTTCACAAATAATTACATGATAAAAATGTTCGTAATGTTGGAAACAAACAGGTTAATTATGTTAATATGTCTTTGTTTTAATTATGCCAAAATATAAGTAGACAGCTTTTTACTTTTAAATATATATCCTCATTAGATTTCAAAGGAAGAATGTTCAATTATGTGAACTAAAGAATAATTTCCATTTCAAGTGGATGACGATTTATAATCCATATAAATGAAGTTATAATTAAGCTTAATTTACATAATCCAATTCTATTTATGCATTAAGAACTGGTAGTGCTAATTTAAACTACTTTGTTCAGACCAGTCCATAAAAGTGAGTAATTATATCAATTTTAACAAAAATTATATGGCAACAAAATGCCCATAATTCCTCATTTCCCTATTCCTCATTTCACCCGATACCTGAGATCTGGCCATATTTTAAATCACTTCTTCCATCCAAAATAACACAAACCATTATCTAAGCATTATTTTGTCTCTCCTCCATCAGACATCTCTGTTTTCTTTTCCTCCAGCCTTTTCTATAAATTCCTAATGTATCCCATTCTGGATTTCTATGACATGTTAACTTTTACTCCCTACATAGAGCCACTTTTCATCCTTCATTTTTATGGCAGAAACAGATAGATTCTTGATTATGAACCTGCTCCTTTATACATCAAAGGAGACATGGTGGAGAGAGTCACTGGCTTTAAGTTCCTGGGAATAAACATCTCCCAGGACCTTAAATGGCAAATGAACACCGTCACTCTCGTGAAGAAGTCACATCAGCGGCTGTATTTCCTGAGGTCTCTGCGGAGAGCAAACGTCTCGCAGCCGCTGCTGTTGTCCTTCTACCGATGCGCCGTGGAGAGTATCCTCTCCTATGGAATCCTGGTGTGGTTTGCTAGCTGTACTGTGGCTGAGAGGAGGGCGTTGCAGGGAATTATAAAAACTGCGCAGAACATTACAAACGCCCAACTGCCCTCCTTGGATGACATATATAGGGCCCGATGCTTGCGCCGGGCCACAAATATCAAGCAGGACACATCCCACCCTGCCAACCACCTTTTTACTCTGCTACCCTCTGGGAGGCGATTCAGGACTCTGAAGGCTCGCACCGGTAGACTAAAGAATAGTTTCTACCCATGTGCGATAAAAGAGCTAAATTCCAACAGAGAATGCTGGGGAAGCAAAATGTAATTCTAAGAAATGCCGCCAAATTCTTTTAAATTCTTTTAAATTCTTTTAAAATACCTATTTATTTTTTACTAATAAGTGTACATATGTGTCAATGGTTGTCGTGTTTGTATTTTTTTAAACCGGAGGAGATGTAATGGAATTTCGTTGCACAGTATTGTGCAATGACAATAAACGTATTCATTCATTCATTAGTACTGGTGTCACGGGTTTTTGGGAGAAGGCAGGAGATTAGGTTTAGGAGGGTGAGATAGATCAGCCATGATTGAATGGCAGAGTAGACTTGATGGGCCGAATGGCATAATTCTGCTCCTTTCACTTATGACTATGATGTCTGCCATCGTATGCAACCAATCCTCTCTCCAAGCCCACATTCACCATCATGATCAAAGACCAGACCATTGTTTAGCACTTGCTCATGACTTTCCCCTTTCCTCTGTCCTTATGCATCCACTCTGGCAAAGAGTTGCCGATTGGAGAAGAACCATGGTCTGGCCTACCGTGTCCTCAAGGACGGCTGTGGGTGGCACCCAGTGGCACGGGCGAGTAGAGGGACGTTGGCTGCTGGTTGATCCAGACATCCAAGGAAAGCGATGGCTGGAGGCTTACCTGGATTGGGCAACACTCATAAGACCTACAGCGAGGATTGGACTGAAAATGGTGACAAAACCTGCAGCCTCTTGCAAGTGGGCTCAGTGGATTATTTCTGTACACTTTGCTAATTGGGGATTATACTTCGGTATGGCAATATTTTACTGAACCGTAAGTAGGAAAATAATTTCACTGATCCAATGGAATAATGGTCCACATTGGACCACTGTTCACCAAAACTACCGTTGGACCATTGTTCACCAAACTCATTTAAATTCATTCTTTCTAGAAGAAAATCATCAGGGTTTATACTCACTGTTAATATTTTGCAATTATTGACCTGCTGGATTTTTGTTTTAATGCCTCCATCTCCGTTAATCCCTAACTGGTACAAACATCCCAATTTTCCTTAGTTTGAAACTTAATCTTGCATTCAATATAAAAAAATATGCCGATTTTAGCAGTTCAGTGTTAATCTGTGTAGCCAACATCAAAAGCTGTTTAGATTGCTGCTAAACATATCCACTACTTCAGAGTCAAATGGATGATTGCAGCAATGAAAACTTTCACCTTAGTTCACTCACCACGGCACCCTGAAATCCTTGATCATTCCATCTACTGCTGCGAAAATAAATAAAGATTCTCAAGCTCGTTTATCTCTAAGATTAAGACCATCTCTTCAATTATCCTATGCTCCATTGAAAGCCTACATCCATCGCCCCTGTTCTTAGGACATTAAACCGTACAGCACAAGAACAGGTCCGTTGGCCCACAATGTCAGTGCCAAACATGATGCCATCTCTTGTCTACCTACACATAAACCATATTTATATAACATATATAACATATGGAGTTTCCCTGCATACTCATATGCCTACCCAAAAGTCTCTTGAATTCCACTACCATATCGGCCTCACCATCCTTGGCAGCGTGTTCCAAGCCCTCACCACCAAAAAATTCACCTTCCCTATAATTCCCTAGATTATGTCTACTTCCCTCTTAAATAAAGGAACATTAACTACTCTCCAATCCTCTGGGACCTCACCTGTGGGTAGAGAAGACACAAAGATCTTTGTCACGGGTCTTGCAATCTCCTTTCTTGCCTCTCTTCAGAACCTGGGATAAATCCCATGAGGTCCTGGGGATTTATCCATTTTAATGCACTTATGGAGCCCCAACACCTTCTTCTTCTTAACCTCAAACTGCCCTTGCATATTAGTATTCTCCACACTGATCTCACTTCCAAGCACAAATTCCTTTCTTCATCCTTGAGCTGTCCTAACTTCTCCCTGGTTGCCCTCTTGTTTCTAGTATAGGTATGAAAAGCATTAGGATTTTCTTTAATGTGCCTTGCCAGCGCCATTTCATAACCCCTTTTGGCCCTTCTAATCACTCGCTTAAGTTCTTTCTTCCTTTCTCTTTCATCAAAGGCCCTGTCTGATCTCATTGTGTTGAACCATGCAAGCACTTTCTTTTCTGTTTTGACCAAAATTGCAACTTCTTTGATCATCTAAGTTCCCCTTATTTTACCATTCATATCCCTCCACCTTACTGGAACATGCCGGTTTGAACTTTGAACAACTGCTCTTTAAACAAATCCCAGATATCAGATGTGGAGTTCCCCAATAAAAGTTGCTCGCAGTGTATTCTCCCCCAGCTCTTGCCTAATGAAATTGTAGTTCGCCTTTCTCTAATTCAAGTTCAAGTGAGTTTATTGTCATGTGTCCCTGTATAGGACAATGAAATTCTTGCTTTGCTTCAGCACACAGAACATAGTAGGCATAATTGAGTACCTTCCCTAAAGTTCTAATCTTCTCCCTTTTCAAAACAATTTCCAACCTATTCCTTTTCACCAGAGATGCTGCGTGACCTGCTGAGTTACTTCAGCTTTTTGTAGCTATGTTTGGTTCAAACTTCTGGAGTTGTGATTGGTATACCCAAAATGCTTTTTGACTGAAACACCAGTAACCTGACAAGGCTCATTTGACCTTATAAATGTTGCCATTTCTAAGTCTTTGGCACTGAGCAGGTCCCAGTCAATAATGGGAAAGTTAAAGTCACTAAGACAACCCTGTTGCTTTAGCGTCTTTCAGTGATTGTTTTATATATCTGTTCCTCTATCTCCCGCTTGCTTGGAGGGACTATACTAAAATCCCATTAGAATGCTTGCACCTTTCTTATTTCTGAGCTTTACCCATATCGCCTCAGCAGACAGAACCTCTAGTATGCCCTCTCTGAGTGACACAATGACAGTCTCCCTGATTAGTAGCTTAACTTCTCCACCTCATTGGCCTCACACTTTCACTGTGGTGAATCTGTGGAATTCTTTGCCACAGAAGGCTGCGGAGGCAAAGTCAGTGGATATATTTAAGGCAGATAAATTCTTGATTAGTACGGGGGTCAAAGGTTACGGGGAGAAGGCAGGGGAATGGGGTGAGGAGGGAGAGATCGATCAGCCATGATTGAATGGTGGAATAGACTTGATGGGCTGAAAGATCCAATTCTACTCCAATCACATGATCTTATGATTTTATGAATATCATAGTGCTGAGCACTGATCCAGGATCTAAGTTCATCTGGTATCTCCACAATACTTACTGCATTGAAATAAACACGCTTCAGCCCATCAGCATCACTATATTCCTTCAACTCTCCCACCCTGCCCATCTTTTGAGACATCGGCCATAATGTCAACCTTTCCATCATTCTTTCCAATTTCTGATCGACTACTTTGGTTCCCACACCCTGCATCTCTAGTTTAAATCATCCTTGCAAGGATATTGATCTCCCTCCAGTTCAGATTCAACCTGTCCCTCTTTTACACATGATTACTGGCCCAGAGAATATCCCAAAAAGGCCTAAAAATCTGAATCCCTGTCCCCTCGCCAACCCTTGAACCATGCATTCATATCCTATCTTCCCATTCCTATCCTCTCCAGAACACGACACTGGGAATAATGCAGAGATAACTGCCCTTGGATCCTGCTTTTGATCTTCTGCCTAACTCCCTATATTCACAACCCAAAAAGGGACCTCATCCCTTTTCCTACCTATGTCATTCCATAAGTTCCAGGAGCACAATTAGGCCATTCAGCCCATCAAGTCTATTTAATAATGGCTGATATATCTTACCCTCTCAGCCCCATTCTCCTGCCTTCTCCCCATACCCCCCTGATAACCTTACTAATCAGGAATATCCACCGTAAAAATAACCATTGACTTGGCCTCCACAGCCATGTGGCAATGAATTCCACAGATTCACTATCCTCTGACTAAAAAAATTCCACCTCATTTCCTTTCTGAAGGTTCGTCCTTTTATTTTGAGGCTATGGCCTCTGGTCCTAGACTCTCCCATTGGTATAAACATCTTCCCCACATCCACTCTACGCAGGTCATTCGTGCCAACATGTGCAACGAGTTCCGGCTGCTCACCCTTGTGATTGTTCTGCAACTGTGCAGAGACTTCCTTGACCATGGCACCAAGGAGGCAACAAACCATCTTGGAGTTTTGTTTGCTGCCACAGAATCTCTGGTCCGTGCCCCTAACTAACGACTCTCCTATCACTACAGCTCCGTCTGACATTTCCCTTCCTGTCCGTGCCTCAGAGCCAGATCCGCCACTGCAGACCGGACCACTGCTGCTGCTGCTGCTCTCACCTGTCCTGACCTCCCCCACAACTGTATCCAAAAGATACCTGCATAGCAAAGTGTGGAGTCATGCATTTTGGTAGTAGGAATAAAGCAGAGACTATTTTCTAAATGGGGAGAGAATTCAGAAATTGGAGGTACAAAGGGACTTGGGAGTGCTGGTGCAGGATTCCACAAATGTTAATCTGCAAATTGAATTGGTAGGAAGGAAAGCAAATGCAATGCTAGCAATTATTTTGAGAGGACTAGAATACAAAATCAGGGATATAATGCTGAGGCCTTAAATGGCGCCGTATTTGCAGTATTTAGAACATTTTGGGCCCCATATCTGAGGAAGGATGTGCTGGCCCTGGAGAGGGTCCAGAGGAGGTTTACGAGAATGATCCCAGGAACGAGTGAGTTAATATTTGACGGCACTGGGCATCTACTCGCTGGAGTTTAGAAGGATGAGGGTGTGACCTCATTGAAACTTACCGAATAGTGAAAGGACTGGATAGAGTGGATGTGGAGAGGATGTTTCCACTAGTGGGAGAGTCTATGACCAGAGGTCATACCCTCAGAATTAGAAGACTAGACTTCGAGTAGACATGATGGACTGAATTACCTAATTCTGCTCCTTTCACTTATGAACTTATGTGTTGAGGGGAATGGTCACAGGGAACTCCAGCACTCTCTGCCTTCTCCCTTTCCTTGTGGTAACCCATCTATTTCCTGCCTGTACCTTAGGTGCCACCACCTCATTGTAATTCCTATTTATGTTGCTCGCATACCTCAAGGTGTTAGTGACTTGACTTTTGGAAGTCAAAGCAGAGTAGGACCTTCACAGTGAATGGCAGGTCCTGGGGTGTGCTGTAGAACTGAGGGATCTAGGAGTGTAGGTACGTAGTTCCTTGAAAGCGCTATCACAGGTGTCAAGAATGCTTTTGGCACATTGACCCTCATCAGTCATGGTAGTGAGTACAGAATTTGGGATGTTATGTTACAGTTGTACACGACATTGGTGAGGCTGCATTTGGAGTGTTGTGTTCAGTTTTGATCACCTTGCCATAGGAAGGATGTTGTTAAGCTGGAAAGAGTACAGAGGAGACTTACGAGGATGTTGCCAGGATTTGAGGGTTTGAGCTACAGAGAGAGATTGGGCAGATTAGGACTTTATTGCTTGAAGCGAAGGAGGATGAGAGAATGATCGTCTAGAGGTATGTACGTACGATCATGAGGAAAATCAATAGGATGAATGCACGGTATGGAGTCCTTTATCCAGGTTCGGGGAAACAGGAATCAGAGTACATGGGTTTAAAGTGAAAAGGGAAAGATTTTCACAGAGTGTGGTGGGTAAATGGAACAAGCTGCTTGAGGAGGTAGTTAAAGCATGTACTATAACAACATTTAAAATACGTTTGGACAGGTGCATGGATAGGAAAGATTTAGAGAGATATGGGCCAAATGTTGGCAGGAGGAACCAGTATGCAGTATGTTGGTTGCCATGGGTAAGTTGGCCCAAAGGTCCTGATTCCTACCCGTATGACACAGTGACTCCCCTGTTGATTTTTCCAAAATGTTTCCCTTCATTTCAAAATGGCTGCAGTTTTGGGTTTTAGGTGAAGTTTTGAGTTGGGATCCTTCTTCGGATTGATTGTAATGAGAAGGGGATGTGAAAGCTGGAAGGGATGCAGGGGCAGACCAAAGCCTAGCATGTGATATGTGGATAGGGGTGTGGGGGGGCTTTGATTGGCAGATGGTTGGACAAAGGCCAGAGATGAAAAGGCAAAAAAAGTGTGATCTTAGGATAGAATAGGTGTGAATGGTAAAGCCTGAGGAAGTGGAAATAATGTAAGTAGAAGGGGACAGGGAGAGGGAGAAGAGGAGAAAACCAGGTGGGGCTTAGGGAAGGGAGGGGGAAAAGGGGAAGTGGAGGGGGGAAGTTGATGGGGGGGGTCAGTTGTAGGTTTGTTACCTAAAATTGGAGATTTGAAATGTTCATACCATAAGGTTATTACCGAAGATAGACACTAAATGCTGAAGTAACTCAGGCAGCATCTCTGGAGAGAAGGAATGAGTGATATTTCAGGTCGAGACCCTTCTTCAGTCTGAAGGCACTGAAAGTGCTGTGAAGTGGCTTGAGATGTTTTTGTATTTTCAGTCTGAAGAAGGGTCGCGACCTGAAACATCACCCATTCCTTCTCTCCAGAGATGCTGCCTGTCCTGCTGAGTTACTCCAGCATTTTATGTCTACCTTCGGTTTAAACCAGCATCCGCAGTATACCATAAGGTTATAAACTACTCAAGCGGAACATAAGGCGCTGTACCTCCAGTTTGTATATGGCCCCTATCTGGCGCTTTTCCAAATCCCACTTGCCCCATGCACTGCCCCAAAGTCCAATGTAAAATCATGAATGCATTGATATCATGCTGTGCCTTCTTATGGCTTATCATCCACTTTGAATGATAACTGCTATGAAGTGGCTTGAGATGTTTTTGTATTTTAAAGGCACCATAAAAATGCAAGCGTTTTTATTTATCAGCTACCGAAGATTGTGATTTTGCATTATATTTCATGGTGTATCATATCAATGAATTTAAAATATTAACATAATAACTTCATGTCCACTTTAGCACATGAAACCTCTAACATTCAATCCACATTCATTGAAACAGTTCACAGCTATAATTCTATAATTCAACCCCCTTATCGCTATAGATCTTCAACCGTGTATTAAACCATTTAAGTGGGTATTAATATGTTGATGTCATCCTTCTCACTGTAAAATGTAACATTTTATTCTAAGTTCAATTAATAACAGTGTCATTATATCTTAATATCTTTCCAACCCTTTGATAAATGTACCTCAGTACAATTAACTGTATAATTTGAATTTAAAATTATTGAATAAGACTGCATGTACTGATACATGGTGGGCATTAAGTATGGTCTACATTAAGGTTAATGAATGCATCAAAAAAACAATTGCTGCAATTTTTTAATCCATCTAATGAAAATGAGCATTTCTGAAATTTTGTAATAGCAGTACCACAATATCCTAATTTTCCAATTTCATCTCTATCTGTGTCTTCCACTACCTCCACGGAGATCTCTGCCTATTGATTATTTATCTCTTTTTTAACTGTATCTTTCTATCCATCTGAACCAACACATCACTGATCTCTCACTATCACTCTCTATATCCATTACATTGGCATTGAAATACTGTACATCCATTCTAATGCATTAAGGATGCAGACCATCTGCTACTTACCTCCTGATCTCATTTGCAGTTAGAAACATAGAAACATAGAAAATAGGTGCAGGAGTAGGCCATTCGGCCCTTCGAGCCTGCACCGCCATTCAATATGATCATTACTGATCATCCAACTCAGTATCCTGTACCTGCCTTCTCTCCATACAGTTGTTCTATGCCACAGTGTGCAATTTGCTTGAGAAGAACTACATCTTGATCAGGTATACTTGTATTGCCTTTGACGTTAATTCTGTTTGATTTTTGCTTTTGGGCCCAAGGAGTCTTCAAAGATCCATTACAGGTGACCTCCCTAAAGGAATGCTAAGGATGCTTTAGCCGCAGCAGAAGCTTGGGTTTCATTTCTGAAAATGCTTAGCTGTAATTAAGCTTCAGCTTCTGTAATTAAGCTGGTTAATATCCGACCAAACTGGGTCTTCTCTGCTATTAATAATGAATTATCACTGACAGGAACACTGCAATTTAGAATTACCAGTACACATTTATTACAAGAGTTAATGTCTATTGTGATTATTAAACTCATCAATATGTTCAGGCAATATACAGGCTTCCTGAGCACATTGGGGTATGAAGCAAGTTTCACTTGCAGAATACATTTGCAGTGTTAGTGTTTTGTGCCTGTGATTCTACTCATAAAAAGTAACCAATATTTTCAAATTAGCTAAAATTTAGTTCATTAAAAAAGCATCAGATCATGCAGTTGAATACATTTTGCCAATGTTAAAACTGCATGGTGCAATTTTCTCTGCATCTGCTGTTTTATACCTACATGAATTATGTTTGTTCAATGCCAACATTTTTTATAGTTCTTTATATCATAATTTCACCAATTAAAGCTCCTAACCCACCAGTAACTTGACTCTTGTGGTTGAGACATGAACCGTCTCAACCACAATTATGGCAGCTGTTAGAATGAACAAAAAATATATAAAAAGGTATAGAAACATAGAAAATATGTGCAGGAATAGGCCATTCGGCCCTTCAAGCCATTCAATATGATATGGCAGATCATCGAAAATCAGATCCCCGTTCCTGCTTTCTCCCTATATCCTTTGATTCCGTTAGCCCTAAGAGCTATATCTAATTCTCTCTTGAATACACCCGGTGAATTGGCCTTAACTGCCTTCTAAGGCAGAGAATTCTACAGATTTGCAACTCTCTGGGTGGAAAATGGCCTACCCTTTATTCTTAAACTGTGATGCCTGGTTCTGGACTCCCCTAACATCGGGAAAATCTTTCCTGCATCAAGAAACTGGTATTTCAAATGACTCAGCCAATTCATAAACACTTCTGATCTTTGCCTGCAAAGTATGTAGACCAGCGCCATGTACCTATTTACTTTGTCCCATGACACCATCATAGAGATACAGTTCCCAGTCAATTTGCTGGATCAGATGAGGTCCATTGCTAGATATGACAGACTCAGCTTCAATGGTAGCACATCTCAAAATAAATTAGGGAGACTTAGAACATAAAACATAGAAGAGTACAACACAGGAACAGAACTTTTGGGGCCACTTTCAGAGACTCGGACCACAAAATACTTTTGTACAGGGTCTGTTAAGGGTCTTATGCTGTTATGGGTCTTGCCATCTATATTACTAAAAGTATGATCTTGACCACTTACTGTTGTTCTGTATATCGATTTTAGAAAAAAGCGCTGCCACTTACGGCTGTGATTTTTGGCCATCTTACTCAGAGTCCCCCTCCGCTGCACAGGACAAGATGATTTTTCCCATTCAAAAGAGTTATTAGTGTTTTAAAAATGTTGAGATTCCTCTCCTGTCAATCACACCATGAAGGCCACACCCCTTCTGGTGGGAGGGGGGAGGGACTATAAAACCCAGAATTGTGGGCGTGGCTCAGTCTCTGCAAGATGGAGGAGGGAGAGGTCACGACTCGCTGTCTTTAGTGGCTTTGCACCCTGCTTGAAATGGTATGAAACTGCACTTGAATTTGGTGTCCTTGCACCCTCTTTGAAGTGGTAAGAAACTGCACATGAATTTGATGGCCTTGCACCCTGCTTAAAATGGAATTTCATGGAATAGCCATGAGTCAACTGCCAGCCCACCAGCCATGAGTGAGTGAGCTGCCAGCACAACAGGCTTGATTGACTGAGCCGCCAGCCTGAGAATCCATTTGGCCCACAATGTCCATACTAGCCCTCTGTAAACCAGTCCCTTCAGCCCACAACACCCATATTAGCACTCCAGAAAGCCCCCCCCCCCCCCCCCACCCACTGCTGGCCACCAATATTGGAATATTGCGTTGGGGGACCAGCCCTCCCGTGTGATGCTGGGACCCAACGGGTCCCACTTAGTCTAGTTAATTCTATAATTTCCCCATACAGCCAATTTCCCAAAGTGCAACACCTCACACATGTTCGTATTAAATTCCAAGTGCCATTACTCCACTTATTTCTGTAATCCATATTCCGCTGTATAATTTGATTGAATTTGTCACATTCGGCAATCTCAGCAATCTTGGTGTCATCAGCAAACTTACTAACCAGCCCTTTAAATTTACAGCCAAGCCATTTATATTTATTACAAACAACAAAGGTCCCAGCACAGATCTCTGTGGATCATCACTAGTCACAGACCCCCAGCCTGAATATTGTCCTGTCTAAGAAGGAACTGCAGATGCTGGAAAATCGAAGGTAGACAAAAATGCTGGAGAAACTCAGCGGGTGAGGCAGCATCTATGGAGTGAAGGAAATAGGCAACGTTTCAGGCCGAAACCCTTCTTCTGAAGCTAATGCAGAAGCTGATCTGGCCCGAAACTTTGCCTATTTCCTTCGCTCCATAGATGCTGCCTTACCCGCTGAGTTTCTCCAGCATTTTCGACTACCCTGAATATTGTCCTTCTGCCTTCTGTCAGTAAGCTAGTTATTAATCCATATGACCAAGTCACTATTAATCCCATGCACTTTAACCTTCTGGATCAGCTTAACATGGGGGACGTCATCAAATGCTTCACTAAAATTCATGTAGCCAACATCTCCCCTCATTGATCACCTTTGCCACCTCCTCAAAAAACGTGATCGTGTGGCGAGTGTATGGAACGAGCTGCCAGAGGAGGTAGTTGAGGCAGGTGCTATTGAAACATTTAAGAAAAATATGGACAGGTGCATGGATAGGACAAGTTTGGAGGGATATGGGCCAAACACAGGCAGGTGGGAGAAGTGTAGAATGGGACATGTTAGTTGGCGTGGGCAGGTTCGGCTGTAGGGCCTGTTTACATGATGTATGACTATGATTTTATGATCTATTTTTCACAGCCACTCTCTCTGTTCAAACAAAGGGGCTTGGTCTGCAGTAGCACTAACCTGGTGCAGGTTCAGCAGGCAGTTTTCATTGTGTAAATGCAGGGATTGCAGCAAGCTTGTGCTCTACCGCGTGACTCCATCATGGGTGCAATTTGGGAAGTTTCATTGGAAAATTGGCAATAAAGCTCTGCTGGTAGGAATGGAACTTCCGCATTCATATCTGAATCCCAAATTTCTAAAGGGCCTGTCCCACTTAGGTGACTTTTTGGCGAGTGCAGGAGACTCTGCGCTCGCCACATGGTCGCCACATGTTCGTTGGTGGTCTCTGGTGAGTCTCCTTCATGGTTGCGAGGAGTCCACACATTCTGGGAACTAGTCACGGCGTCAGTATGGTCGCGGCAAATTTTTCAACATGTTGAAACAATTTTCTGCAACCAAAAATTGGTCGCCATGGAGATAATCGATAATCCTGTAGTCGTAGGTGCAGTTGTAGTGGGGTCGCCATGTAGTTATTCGTAGTCGAGATAGTTGTAGGTAGTTTTAGTTAATCGCCTTTGCTGACCGGTCATTTTCATTGGCTCATTGGGGGGAAAAAACGTAAGCACGAGATTTCAGAACCAAGGAAAACTGACCGGTAATGTTAAATGCCCGCTGAACTTCACAGCTGTGGCTCTCTGGCTTATTAAAAGTTGTCTGGCTTCTGAAAAGTGTCTCTACTCCTTCTCCACTCCTTCTCCCCCCCCCCCCCCACTCCTTTAAAGGACTTATCGTACTCTGTGCTAGCCCTCTTAACCTTCCTGTTCATCGCGGAGTGTGTCTGTATCACCTTGGCTATGCACTGTTTGAATTTCAGACAGCGCTCCCCCGCTTGCCCTGGCCCCCTCCTTTGCGGTGTGTGTGAGTGTGAGTGTAAGTGTGTGTGTGTGTGTTCCACTCTGACAGTCGCCATTCCAGTTCCCAGTTTTTCAGGCGAGTGCCGGCAACTTGACAGTCACCGGCAGTCTGCTGAAAAATCGCCTAAGTGGGACAGGCCCTTAACTTTGCTATGTGAAGAAGGAAATGATAAGGTTGGACTGATAGGGTTGTCAGCATTTCCAGATGTTCCCAACCAATACTTTATACTTCATTTGATTTTGCCCATGGGTCTGCGTTGCCCAAATTATTTACTGACCACCGACTTCCCAACGAAACACTGTACAGACATCTGTAAGGAGGCACTGAGACAAAATGGGAACCAATATCGAAGACGCATATCATCCTGGCAATGCTCTCGTTTCATTTCTACCATCGGGAAAAAGATATAGATAATAAGATTGAGGAATAGATCGAGTAGATGCACAGTCTCTTGCCCAGAGTAGGTGAATCGAGGACCAGAGGAAATAGGTTTAAAGTGAAGGGGAAAGATTTAATAGGAATCTGAGTGGTAAATTTTTCACACAAAGGGTGGTGGGTGTATGGAACAAGCTGTCAGAGGAGGTAGTTGACTCTGGGACTATCCCAACGTTTAAGAAACAGTTAGACAGGTACAAGGACAGGATAGGTATGGAGGGATATGGACCAAATGCAGTCTGGTGGGACTAGCGTAGCTGGGACATATTGGCCGGTGGTGGAAAGTTGGGCCTGTTTCCACACTGTATCACTCCATGACTATTGAGTCTGAAAAGCATGACCACCAGGTTCAAGAATAGCTATTTCCTCCTACCATCAAGCTCTTGAAAACTACACATTAACCAACTTCTATGGACTGTCTTTGATTGCACTAAGGACTGCAGAGTTTTTGCACTAGTATTGTGGTTAATAATTCATTCAATATATTTGTTTATTGTATAATATCTATTTGCATTCTGTTTACAGGGCTCTAATGCTGCTGCAAGCAAGATGTTTAATTTCCATTGTGGGTTCATATGACAATTAAACACTTGACTTGACTTTCTTGACATTAGTTCAGAATAATAGATTTATTTACAATAATCATTGATGTTTCTTCTTGCGCCAAGGTCAGCCTGGTCTCCTCTTTCCCAACCAAGGTTTTAACACATGTGTAAATCTTGCATTAATCACAACCAAGTTGATAGTTTCCCCAGTAGCTTCAGTTGGTTCATTAACAGAAAGACAAACAAGCAATGGTCCTAACACTGGATTATGATAGGAAGTGGTTCTAAGCAAGGCTGCTGTATAATAATAATAATAATACATTTTATTTTCGGGCGCCTTTCAAATCTCAAGGACACCTTACAAAGATTAACAGAAGAGAAAAAAACATATAGTCGGAGAAAAATAAATAATAAGGACATCATCAATATACAAATTAAAGATAGAAATCGCTCCAAAGACACAAAATCAAAAAACACAATGTGAAGAGAGAGCAGCGGCAGCTAAAGCGCGCCAGCGTCCACTCTCCCTTCCGACAGCCATCTTGGACACAGACTAACATAGTAACTACATACAAAAAAATCATCCCCCCACAGTGGTTACCACTGTGGGGGAAGGCACAAAGTCCAGTCCCCAACCCCAGTTCTCCCAAAAGTCAGGCCTATTGAGGCCACCGCTATTGCCTCTACGGAGGCCCGATGTTCCTGGCCGTTCTGGCCGTGTGGAGTTGCCCCGGCGTCGGCAGAGTCCTCACAGTGGCTGGGCCACCTGGAACAGCCGCTTCCTAGCAGGGGATTGTCGGCTTCCGAAGCCGACAGGGACGCACCGGGTTGGAGCTCCCAGGCTCCCGATGTTAAAGTCGGCGCCGCCCGCTCCGCTCCGCTCCACAGACCCGCAGCCCGGAGGTGTTGAACACGGCGGTCACAGCTCACCGGAGCTCCAGCGCGTCGATCCAGCACAGCGACCCAAGCAAGGCATCGCCCGCTCCACGATAGCGCTCCAGCGCTGTGCCGCCAACGAAGCCGAGGTGCTGGGCGGTCCCCGCCAGGAAACAGCGCTCCAAGCCTGCTGGTAGGCCACGAGGACGGGTCGACGGGCAGCCCGGAGAAAAAGCTGCCTCACCGACCAGGTAGGGACCTAGAAGTAAGATTACCTCCTTCCCCCCACATTAAGAAATCCATTTCTCCTACAAATGAAAAACAAGACTTACTAAAAAAATGGGAAAAAAATGGATTAAATGGATGGCTGCTGGTTAGCAGCCGTTCCCCAAGATGGCTCCTCCTCCCGATGTTGTATGAACAACAAACAACTGGCTATAAGGACCAAGGCAGTCCTTTCAGGGAAGGCAGAGGTTCATTTGCACCTCCTCCAACCTCATCTACTGTATTCGCTGTTCCTGATGTGGACTCCTATATATCAGCAAGACCAAGCCCAGGCTTGGCAATCATTTCAGTAAACACCTCCGCTTAGTCCACTTAGGCCTGCGCGATCTCCCGGTTGCTAAACACTTTAACTCCCACCCTCATTCCGATATTGGCCTTTCTGTCCTGGGCCTCCTCACTGCCAGAGGCACAAATTGGAGGAACATCACCTAATATTTCGCTTGGGCAGCTTAAAACCCAGCGATATAAATATTGATTTCTCTAACTTTAAGTAACCCTTGCTTTCCTCTGTCCCTCCCCCACCCAAGTTCTCCGACTAGTTTCACTGTCCTCCTGATTAAATTTTACTGATTATGCCTCATTGTCACCTTCCCCTCAGCTAACAATGAACTATGCTGCATTTCTTTGAACATTGTCTGCTTTGATCTGTCATTTTCACACCTCACCCGTCCATATCTCTAGCCCTCTTCTCCCCTGACTCAGTCTGAAGAAGGGTCTCGACCCGAAACGTCACCCATTCCTTCTCTCCAGAGATGTTGCCTGCCCACTAAGTTACTCCAGCATTTTGCGTTTATCGGTTTGCTATGAGAATTCATCCACTTCTGTATCTAACCGGTGGTGCCAGCAATGGCTGCCTCGCCAACAGTCTGTCTGTTCCTTCCTTCTTTGTTGTTTTAATAGTATGTGCTAAATGTATGTTTTTAGTGTTCTTTAGCTTGTTTTATGTCGGGTGTGGGGTTTGGGAGAAACTTTTTTTAATCTCTTACCTCGACGGAGATGCGATTTTCTTCCGTATCATATATCCGTCCGCACTGCGGCCTAACACCGAGGCGTTAGCGGCCTTTGCTGGAGACCGATTTCGGCAGTTCCAACTGCGGGAAGTTGCGGACTTACCATCGTGAAGCTCGCAATCCCTGTCGGGGATCGACTTCGGAGCTCCAACCGCGGGATCCTGCGGACTTTAACATCGTGGAGCTCGCCGTCCCTGGTTAGAGACCGGCATCAGGAGCTCCAAGCCGCAGGAGCTTCGACTGCCACGACGCGGAATGATCAATCGTCCTGACGAAGGGGCTTCGGCCGCCTGCTGCGGGGGCTTCGATCGCCTCGACTGCAAATGGTTCGACTGCCCCCGACCGTGAGAGAATAAAGAGGAAGAAGTTTGGACTTTATTGCCTTCCATCACAGTGAGGAATGTGGGGAATGTGGGTGGATGTTTATGTTAACTTTTATGTGGTTGTGTATCTTGTTGTTTTTTTTTAGTATGTCTGTATGGTAATTTGCATGTCACTGTACCTTAATTGGTACACATGATAAAAAAAGACCTTTGAAACCTTTGAAAGACCTTTAACTCTTGATTTATTCTCCAAACCCAAATCACTTCAGTTGTAGTTTACGGCAGTCATTCCAAGATAATAATCATTCCGAACTTGGAACAAAGCAGATACTTTCACGGTTTGGGTTCACAGGCCTGAAGAGGCTTGAACAGTTGAATAAGCAAAGCAAACTGTGATTGAGAAGAACACACTCCAAGGCATTTTTATACTCGGAGGCAATAAAGCAAAACTTTTCATGTCATCTGAATGTGACTATTCTGCCAGCTGTTGGAATCCAAGCATTTGAAGTTGAAGATATTTTTGTTTCCACGCATTATATTTTGTAAACACAAAGTGACACCAACAGTGAATACTGCGGCCTTAACCGTCCGGCCAGAACACTCATCAATCAATAGTAACAGAGTGGTTATGCCAGCGAAAAAATATAAAGAACTTACCCAAATGTGGATTTGTCATGGGAGCTGCAAAAAAAATAAATGGTAGAGTGAGTCCTTATTGTTACCCCACAATATCCAATCCTTTAAATCATTTCTCTCCATTCCATTTTCTCAATTCCTAAAACCTTTTTCACATCAGGACAATTCAAGCCATGGATATTATGGTACATTCATTCATTTGCAATTTTCTCCCCTCAAGCCCATTGTGGCAATTCAGTAATTATATCCAATGAACAATTTATTTCAGAACCAAAAACCTTTACTACTTAATTTAAAAATTCAAATGTAGCTGCAATGGACAATTTCTCATATAAGGAGATGGCATTTAATGCAACATTTTTTTAGATTTCCATATTTCCAGGTACCAAATATGAGAACCAAAGCTTTCTAGTTGGAGATTATCTTGTATCTACTCAGACAAACTCATACTGCATCCTCACACCAATAAGAGCATTTCTTTTTCTTTTCCTTTTAATATTAGATCTAACTCATGTTTCCGCAGAGTCCTTCCTGGATATGGAAACAAAATAACGGAAATGCATTGATCAATGTACTTCAATACAAATGTTTATTAAAATGCAGGATAATTGGATAATGGCATATTTACATTTTAAATCTGGGCTGCTCCCTATGCAGTGAAAAATAAATAGTTGCATTGCAAGATATCTCAGTAATTGTGTAGATACTTTCATTTTTTTCACTATCTATAGAAACAATGAGACATTACCTTTTCTCTAGAGATACAGATTCCTCATTTGAAAGAGACTGTTGATTATTTAAAAAAAAAAGTTGCCAGGACAAGGAGACTTAAATAACAGGCTGCTTAATTAGAAATAGCAACACTTAAAGACATATTTGATCAAACCACTGAAGTGTTTAAAATGTATCATTTAGGCTGCGTACAGACAGAAGTCTTGGACAAGCTAATTAACCATTGCTCAGTGGCCCAACCAAAATCATTCTTTCATCCATTGCAATCAAAATAGAATGAGTTACTTGGCAATTTATCTCATTGCTACAGCAATTTGTGGTGTGAAAATGGCTGTCACAATCACTTAAGTTTAAGTGAGTGCACTTCAAAGTAAGTAATTCTACATGAAATGAATATACTATCTGGAATCGATACCTTGTGAAAGATATATGAAGTTAAATATCTCCACTGATCCAGTGGACCAAATCAGTCTGGCAGTTTGTTGGTAGATAGATGGCAAAGGGAGATATAATTACTTTAGTTTGGCTATTAATATGGGAGGCTTGAACAGTTGTCAGACAAAGGGTTAGGATAAAAAGACTGGAAAATTATTGAAAGTAGTGCATTCTCAAGCTGTTGGTACTGCTTCCCCTTATCTTTATGGACCAAATGGATTTGGATCAGGGAATAAAATCTTCAAATCTGTTGACAGCACAAAAGATAAAAGTGTGGAAAACAGCGGGAAGGTGTGTGAAATAATTCAGAAAAAATATTAAGGAATGCCAAATGGGTGTTACATCCGATCATGTGTGTTGACATTTGAGTTAACGGTGGAAGACTGGGGTGTGCAGCACCCATTAATTGGGTACCGTCTGTGCCAATTCATGGCTGACGTGCAGGTATTCCAGTGTACATCTCTCACCAGGTGATGCACGGAAGGTGTCAGCTTGAGGAGAGCTGAGCAAAAAAAAGTCTACAGAGCAGATGTTAATTAGCACACAGCACTGGCTCAACACCACCTCTGCTGTATTAGAATTCAGTCCTACGGCCAACATACTCTGAATCCCATGCAGCTGAACAAATCTATTATATAGCCTCAGATCTATAGTATTTATGTGGCTGGTTGAGCTTCTAACATCGATGAACCCCAAGGATGTTGATGATGGGAGGTTGATGAAAGCAATGCCAGTGAATACCATGGGCAAGTGGTTAGATTTCTCATCTTGGAGTATGATTATCTCTGACCCCCCTCACCCTGGCCACAAACGCTTTGAAGCACTTCCCTCTGGAAAGCGACTCTGGACTGTCAAAGCCGCCACAGCCACACATAAAAGCAGCTTTTTTTCCACGAGCAGTAGCTCTACTCAATAACCAAAATTCTGTAGCCTCCTTTTGCTCTAATATTTTATTTCATTCACATGTTTAAACTATAATGTTTTATTCTTAATGTTTTAATGTTTTATGTTTTATTCTTAATTGTTTACTGTATGTCATGTATTGCCGTAGACGGAGTATAGAGAAGGTTCACCAGACTGATACCTGGGATGTCAGGACTTTCATATGAAGAAAGACTGGATAGACTCGGCCTGTACTCGCTAGAATTTAGAAGATTGAGGGGGGATCTTATAGAAACTTACAAAATTCTTAAGGGGTTGGACAGGCTAGATGCAGGAAGATTGTTCCCGATGTTGGGGAAGTCCAGAACAAGGGGTCACAGTTTAAGGATAAGGGGAAAATCTTTTAGGACCGAGATGAGGAAAACATTTTTCACACAGAGAGTGGTGAATCTCTGGAATTCTCTGCCACAGAAGGTAGTTGAGGCCAGTTCATTGGCTATATTTAAGAGGGAGTTAGATGTGGCCCTTGTGGCTAAAGGGATCATGGGGTACAGAGAGAAGGCAGGTACAGGATACTGAGTTGGATGATCAGCCATGATCATATTGAATGGCGGTGCAGGCTCGAAGGGCCGAATGGCCTACTCCTGCACCTATTTTCTATGTTTCTATGTTTCTATGTTGTTACTTGCGAGCCAATGCAAATTCCTTGTATGTGTACGCACTTGGTCAATAAACATATTAATTAATTAATTAATTCATTCATTCATTGACCAGCAGTTCCATGCAGCAAATGCTACTTGCTACTTGTCTGGTTATGTCTCTGACTGTTCTCTAGACCTTGCTACATACAAGTACGGACAGATTCATCTGCTGAGTACTGAACAGCAATGAACTTTAAATATCAGCAAATATCTCCACTTCTGACATGTTGGCAGGAAGGTCACAGCGACATAGCTGAAGATAACTAAATGCAGGACCTTACTCTAAGGAACTCCTGCAGTGATGGGGCTGGAATGGTTGACCTTGAACAATCACAACCATCTTCCTTTGCAACAATTCTAGGAGTACTATCCCCTCGGTGTCCATTAATCTCACATTTGTCAAACTTTATAGAGATGTATAGGATCATGAGGGGAATATATAAAGCCTTTTCACAGTAGGGAAATCAAGAACCAGAGAACATAAATGGTTCATACTCGGGATGGCAACCGGTAACTAGCGGGGTTCCGCAAGGGTCGGTGCTGGGACCCCAGTTGTTCACAATTTATATAAATGATTTGGAGGAGGGAACCAAGTGTAATATATCAAAATTTGCGGACGATACGAAAATGGGAGGGAAAGTAGGGGATGAGGAGGATAGGAAGAGTCTGCAAAAGGATATAGATAAGCTAGGTGAGTGGGCAACAACTTGGCAGATGAAATTTAATACTAATAAATGTGAAGTCATTCACTTTGGGGAAAAAAATGATAGGGCAAGTTATTTTCTAAATGAGGAGCTGCGTTGTAATGCAACGCAAAGGGATCTAGGGGTATTAGTACATGAATCACTAAAAGTCAGTATGCAGGTGCAGCAAGCAATCAGGAAGGCCAATGGAGTTTTGGCCTTTATTGCTAGGGGGATTGAGTATAAAAACACGGAGGTCTTGCTGCAGCTGTACACGGTATTAGTGAGACCACATTTGGAATACTGTGTACAGTTCTGGGGTCCATACTTAAGAAAGGATGTACTAGCCCTGGAGGCAGTGCAGCGAAGGTTTACAAGATTGATTCCTGCAATGAGGGGATTGACATATGAGGAAAGGTTAATAAGCTGGGACTCTACTCTTTGGAGTTTAGAAGAATGAGAGGCGATCTCATTGAAACGTATAAGATCGTGAGGGGCCTTGATCGGGTGGATGCACCGAGGATGTTCCCAATGATCGGGGAGGCTAGAACTAGGGGACATAGTTGCAGAGTGAGGGGGGGCTCTTTTAAAACTGAGATGAGGAAGAACTTCTTCACCCAGAGGGTGGTTAGTTTGTGGAATTCACTGCCCCAGGGAGCAGTGGAAGCAGAAACGTTAAATATATTTAAGTCAAAAATAGATGGTTTTTTAGCTGCCAAGGGGATAAGGGGCTACGGGGAGAGGGCAGGGATATGGACCTAGGTATGGTTAGTATAGTAGACCTGAGTGATCTCCTGGACAAGTGTCGATCGCCTGGATTGGGGTCGGAGAGGAATTTCCCGGATTTTTTTCCCGAATTGGACCTGGGTTTTTATCCGTTTTTTTGCCTCCCCCAGGAGATCACGCGGTTCTTGGGGTGGAGAGGGGTGATAGCGGTATAAAGGGGAGGGTAGTGTCTTGTGTTCTGTGTCTTGTGTCTACTGTTTGTGGGTAAGTGTGTCTGTTTGGTGTTCAGCCATGAGTGAATGGCGGTGCGGGCTCGACGGACCTGGTGGTCTACTCTCGCACCTACTTTCTATGATTCTATGATTCTATAGATTTAAGGTGGGATGGGGGTGGGGGGAGATTAAATAGGAACCTGAGAGTCAAATTTCCTTTAAACGAAGGGTAATGGATATATGGAATGAGCTGTCAGAAGAGGTAGTTGAGGCAGGAGCTATCACACATTTAAAAGTCATTTGGACAGGTACATGGATAGGATAGGTTTGGAAAGATATGGGCCAAACGAGGCAGGTGGGACTAGTGTAGATGGGGCATGTTAGTCGGCATGGACAAGTTGGGCCGAAGGGCCTGTTTCCATGCTGTATGATTCTATGACTCTCAATGACTACCTTATTATCCAAGGTAGTCGTCATTCACATCTCACCTCTGGAATTAATTTCCTTACTCCATGTTCATACTACGACTGTGAAGAAATCACCAAGTGGTATTGTCGAAACCCAAACTGGATATCAATGAACAATCCTCTTGATTGTTTCAAAATATCAGAAACGTTGAACATTTTCTAGCTTGTTCTGTTAGCTAAGATAAGGGATACCTGTCATTGTTTTAGAGTCATAGAGTCATGGAGTGACACAGTGTGGAACCAGGCCCTTCGGCTCAAATTGTCCACACCAGCCAACATGTCCCAGCTAAATTAGTCCCACATGCCTGCTCTTGGTCCATATCCCTCCAAACTTGTCCTATCTAACTATTTCTTAAACGTTGGGATCGTCCCAGCCTCAACAACCTCTTCTGGCAGCTTAACAAATGTAATGAACATTTTTTGGGGGGGGGGGGGGGGGGGGGGGGGGGGAGTTGTCCCGGCTATTACATGGTGCTATTGACATTGCAGAAAAGCCTTTTACTATGCAAGGTCTTCTCATGATTTTTGGCACTGCCTGACAGGAGGTGGGGTGGCAGGTACCATGCAAGGTCACAATGCCATTTCTCACAGGTCAACGGAAAATGCGGTTGCTTCCCATTGTCATGAGGAAAGCTTCAATTCCAAACAGTGTGCATCGTGACCCACACACCAATGTTTGTATGCAATCCAATTAAGTCGTATTACATTTAGTATGAAAAATATGGCGTGCAAGACTGGAATTGATGAAAAGACACTGAAGGGATAATCAGGTCAATAAAATCAAAAGATAATGAGTAATATTTCAGACTATGTGAATAAACTAATAGTTCATAAGTTCATTAGGAGCAGAATTGGGCCATTCAGCCCATCAAATCTACTCTGCACTTCAATGCTGGCTGACCTATCGTCCAGGGATTTGGGTACTTTGGAAATGGCAGGTGTCTGTGAAAAACAGGGCTTCACTAATAGTGACAATACATTGCAAAGTCTTGGAGTCCCATGTGACATAGCTGTCGCCAGTAAGTCTTGAACTTAGAAGAAGCCCCAACAAAGTTTCTGCCCATGTGACCCACCTATTGCTACTAAGTCTGGGTTCCTGAAGGGTTTTCTGTTCTGTTTCAATGCACTGACACTTAATGCATGCTTGTGATTTATTTAGGGAAGTGTTATGTTTCTACTTTGTTTCAGTGTCTTCACCCCGGTACCTGTGATTGGTCCAGAAAGGTTGCCTGCACCTGTTTCTTTATGCACTAAAGATATTTCTACTTTGTTTCCATGTGTTAAAGATGTTCATGTGTACTGTTCTGTGATTGGGCAAAGGAATTGCCACTCCATGTATTTTATCGGTGATTGGTTTGTAGGGGTTGCCCCACCCCCCCCCCCCCCCCCCCGTATTTTGGCTCCGTAAGTTTGTAGGGGTATAAAGATGATCTGTTCGTTGGTGTGTTGTCCCTCTTGCTGTTCTATCTACGCTAGGATGTCACGGTGTTGAATAAAAGGGTTTGGATTCCAGTGCTTGACTCAGAGTTTTACTGACCCAGACTCGGGGTAGAAGAACCGGAATTAACCATTCTATATAAACACAGAGTGACCACAGTAATATCAAAGGTTAGGAAAAGAATATGCAAGAATTTTCATCACAACCGAGAAGTTTAAGGGAAGATTAAATGGGTTTTTTTCAGGAAGGGCTTTGATATGATCAGCCATGATCATATCGAATGGCGGTGCAGGCTCGAAGGGCCGAATGGCCTACTCCTGCACCTATTTCCTATGTTTCTATGTTTCTATGACTTGGTTATAATGTATGTCTGGTCCAGAGACAGCAATGATGGGCCCTCGATTCTGTTTTGGGAAGAGATCAATAAATATTTTATGTACTGGGACACGTCTCCACGATCCAAACCTCTCTATGCTCACTTATCCATATGTTTAGTTAAAAGCCTCTTAAACATCATTATTGGGTAATTTCTTCCTACTTTGGACCTCCTAAAATGTAACATCTCACATGCAACTAAATTAAACTCCATCTGTATTTCCCCACCCATATCTATAACCGATCTTTATCCATCTGTATCCATTGAGAGCTTCTTCAATGCCCACAATGCCACCAACTTTAGGGTCATCTGCAAGCTTACTAACCAATCTATGTACATTTTCGTCTTAGTCATTGATATATCTGACAACATCAAAGGTGCTAACAGTGATCCCGGCAGAACACCACAGGTTCCACACCTCCAGCCAAAATGGTACCTTTCCACCTCTACCCTCTGTCTTCAAAGAGTTAGCTGGTTCACAATTCAAACTGCCAAGCCATTGTGGATCACAAGCATCTTATTCTTCTGGATCTGCTTAGTTTGTCAAGTGCCTTACTATGTAATTCCACATAGTTAACATTCAGTGCCCTATCTTCATCAATCATCTTTGTCACCTGTCCAAACACTCAATTAAATTTATGACATGAACTGCCCACACTAAGAGATGATGACTGTCCCTAATTAGCCAATTGTTCTCCAAATGTGATAAATCATATCCCTAAGAATCCTTTCCACTGGCTAATGTGAGGTTAACATGCCTATAATTGGCTAGATTATCTCTATTTCCCATCTTAAACAAGGGAACAAGATTGGCTACTTTCCAGTCCTCCAGCGCCTCATCTGTCATCCCACCACAACCAGAGAGCAGTGCTGAACTATTATTTACCTCATTGGTGACCTTCGGACTATACTTGATCGGACTTTGCTGGCTTTACCTTGCACTAAATGTTATTCCCTTATCATTTATCTGTACACTGTAATTAGCTCAATGGTAATCATGTATTGTCTTTCTGCTGACTGGATAGTATGCAACAAAAGCTTTTCACTGTACCCAGTACACGTGACAATAAATTAAACTAAACTGTGGGTTGAAAGGATATAAAGATCTTCATCAGGATCCCAGCCACTTTCTCCCTTGCCTCTCTCAATCAGCTGGTATAGATCTTAACAAGGACTTACCCATTTTATTGCTCGTCAAGAGACCCATCAACACTTTCTTCTTAATCTCAAAATACCCTTGCATGTTGGTCTCACTATCCTCCGTCCTTCTCATTGAATGCTAAGTATTCATTTCCTACCCTACCTACATCCTTTGACTCCAAGTATACAATACCTCCTTTATCCTCCAGTTTTTAATATATGCATAAAATACCTTGGGATTCACTTTAATCCTACTTGCCAAGGACATTTTCGGGTACTTCAGAAATTTTCTAAAGGTCCCATTAATTATTGAATAATCTTTTGATGAATCAATAACCTCTCATACATCTTGTAGGATAAACTGAATGTTATGAGTTTTACAGGTTTATATCCATGTGTGTTCTCAGTTTCATTCACTGTGGCAGGTAACTAACTGAAATTACTGATTAGTCATATATGTAGAATGCTTTCAATTTTCATACAATGCAAAACATCACATTTATCAATTAATTTGTTATGTGATCTTAATTATTTTGCAGATATGCCTCGTTGCTCAACTTAATAAGATTAATGAATGTAATTGAACACATTGCAGGGTTAAACACAATCAATGTCTGACAGATGTAGACAGAAAACAAAGTGTGGGAATAAACTGTAGCCGTGCATCTTTGTGGGCACAAATACCAGCAGGGGTTCTGGCCGTTATCAAGCAACCTAACCATCCCACCAACAACTAGAGAACAGTCCCGAGCTGCTATCTACCTCATTGGAGACCCTTGGACTATCTTTGATCAGACTTTACAGCGCAACATGTCCATGCTGTCCGAGATGCTCCATCTAAACTAGTCCAATTTCCTATCAGTCGAATATCGTGCATCTGACATTGCCTTTGTTCCTGAAAGCAGCCTTGCAATTGCTAATACTTTATCTTGCACTAAACATTATTCACGTTATTCCCTTTATCATCTATCTGTACACTGCGGACGGCTCGATTGTAATCATGTTTCGTCATTCCGCTGACTGGTTAGCACAGCACAAAAGCTTTTCACCGTATCTCAGTACAGGTAACAATAAACTAAACTCAAACGGAACAGGAATTCACAAATTGCCAATTCTTACTTACATTAATTGAATAATTATCTCTTGGACGACACAATGCCGCTGGAACCATTCCAGACCCAAGAAAAAGTATCTGCAGGACAGATAGTAATTGGGGGCGGGGAAATATAAAAAACCCGGCAAGATCACCATTTCTACATTTGAAACAGGAGTTGCTTAAATTGATAGTAGTTGCAAGGCTGCTTTCAGCAACTGAGGCAATGTCAGATGCATGATACTCGAATGACAGGAAATGGGACCAGTTTAGATGGGGCATCTTGGTTGGCATAGACAAGTTGGGCCAAAGTGTGTGTTTGCATGCTATATAACAATTTTCTCAAATGATTGAGGAGCATTTGAAGTTCAAAGATGTTTTGCATTCTCTGAAATGTCTTGAAATGTTTTAATAACTTAACTTTTAATAACTTTTTCAGCACGCTATACATGGCAATTCTTGCATACTTTGAGAATGGTATGCAAAACAAAGAATTTCACAGTGGCATGTCACATGTGATACTGAAGTATCATTCATTTATTCATTCATACCACTGCGCCCTGTGCACAGTTTCTTGCTGCTTGTGATAACCGCTGTGCTCTTGCTCTGCAACCTGCCTCAGCCTTGAAGTGCCGACGAGAAAACAAGAATGGGAAAAGCAGGGAGCCAGGCAGCGGGGAGAAATAAGAACAGTGGCAGACACGTTGGGGAATATCAGCTAGGCAGGGGCAGGGACAGGGAGAGAACATAGAGAGTGTGAAATTAAAACCCAAGAAAGGGGCATATAGATTCAGAAAGTGATGCAATTATTTAAGTAAAGTGGCAGATAGTGAACAAACACACACACACACACTGTCAAAGATATATACCTGTACTTCCAGAATAATGACTGCAGAGCAGTTTAATGCTTGCCCACTCTAATTGGGTGTAAACTCTTGGCTTCCCAAATAGGTCATTGAGACTTTTTAACAGTCACTTGACAGATAATGTTGTTGCCATGCCAACATTGCTCCAATGTTCAAGCCAGCTCTTGGTATCACATAGCGATTCCATCAAGCTGCCACAATGACGTTTTGCATCGTAATACATGCCCTATCATTAGCAACCAATGCTCCAGATAGTCCTGTCAGTGTCTTACACCCTGCCCCAACAATTCATCCCACTAACGACAGTGGGTCGATATCCAGACATTATACTGAAGCATCCAATGGGGTGGTTTGTTTCAATCATTTATAATGACAAAGTATCAGGATTTAAGAATTATCTCACAACAAAGTCTAATCAAACTATTAATAACTTGCATCATTCCTGGAGGTAAGAAAAAGTCACTTTGGTAATTTGTTGTTTCTCAACCCAATCATTGTGTGGATGTGAAAATTACTATTACATATAATATAGCACTTTCGGAGTAATGACGATATACTGTCATTAACACAATTATTGGCAATTCAGTCCAATTTCACATGATGCAGGGAATTAGAAATTATAATAACAATAAATCACCTCCTTGTGTTCAATTTTGCTACTAATTTCCCAAATGTTGTGCAATTTTTAATGTGTACTTTAGTACTTGCTATTAAGCCATTGATGTAAACTGTTATTATTGTAGATAATACATCTATTTTAGCTGCAACAAATGCACATTAGAATAAACCTGTAACACGTGAACAGGACCTTCATAGAACAGTATATCACAGGAACAGGCCCTTCAACTCATAATTTGTGCTGGACATGATGCCAAGACCAACTCATAACTGCCTGCACATAATCCATATCCCACCAATGTCGTAGAGTAATAGTGATACAGTGTGGAAACAGGCCCTTCGGTTCAACTTGCCCATACCGGCCAACTTGTCCCAGCTACACTCGTCCCACTTGCCTATCCCTCCAAACATGTCCTATCCATGTACCTGTCTAACTGTTTCTTAAACATTGGGATGATCCCAGCCTCAACTATCTCATCTGGCAGCTTGTTCAATACAACCATCACCCTTTGTGTGAAAACGTTACCCCTCAGATTCCTATTAAATTTTTTCCCCTTCAAATGAACCTTTGTCCTCTGATCCTTGATTCCCCTACTCTGGGCAAGACTCTGTGCATCTACCCGATCTATTCCACTCATGATTTTATACACCTCTATAAGATCACCCCTCATCCTCCTGCGCTCCAAGGAAAAGAGACCCAGCCTACTCAACCTCTCCCTATAGCTCACACCCTCTAGTCCTGGCAACATCTGCGTAAATCTCAATGTTTGCCAACCCATGTGCCTATCAAAAAGTCTCTTAATCTCTAAAAAGTCTCTAAAGTGACAATTGTATCTGGCTCTAGCACCATCCTAGCAGTGTATTCCAGGTACTCACCACATTCTGTGTAACGATTTTGCCTCACACATCACCTTTAAACTTTGGCCATCTCACATTAAAGCTCTGGCCTCTAGTATTTAATGTTTCCATCCTGGGAAACAGTTTCTGAATATCAACTCTATCTGTGCCTCTCATAATTGTATATACTTTTATCAGGTCTTTCCTCAACCTTTGGCATTCCAGAGAAAACAACCCAAGTCTGCCCAACCTTTCCCTGTAGCTAATTCCCCCGTAGTCCACGTATCATTTGAGTAAACCTCCTTTACATCATTTCCAAAGTCTCCATATCCCTCCTGCAATGGGCCAAACATAACTGCATGCAATGTTCCAAATATAGCCTAACCAAAGTTGTTTAAAGCTGCTTTATGACTGTAGGTGGGGGCGCTGCAAGCTGGCAGCCCTGCCAGCAGCGTGTTAGTTTTTTCAACTTTTTTATTCTTTTAGGGTGCCTAATGTGTGTTTTTGGTGTCTCTCTGTGTGTCTTGTGTGGGGGGTGGTGTGGGGGGGGGTAAGGGGGAAACCATTTTGGTCGCCTCCTCCACGGAGAGGCGACTTTTTCCATGCCGCCTCCCCCATGGCCTAACATTGAGGATCGGTGCGGCCTTTCCAGGAGACGTGCCCGGGGCTTCAGTGGCGGGCGCAGCGTGGACTCTCGTCGCGGAGCGGGCGGGCCCTCGCCGGGGGGGAGCGCTCCGCTCGCTGGCCTGCGGCAGCCTGAAGCCGCGGTCTGCGGAGCTCCTGCTGGCGTAGCTTCCGCAGCCTGGGATCCTTAGTGGGGACCCGGGAGGAGAAGAAGCTCCGACCACCGGCCCGTGGCCTACTTCTACCGGAGACGTGGCAGGGACTTACCTACCCCTCACTGGGGACCCCTGGAGAGGAGTTCTGACCACAGGCCGTGCGGTCTGCGGTGCTTCTGGTTGCAGCGCGGCGGGGACTTAAAAACTTCGACCGCCAGCCTGCAGCCTACACCAACCTGAAGCCGCGGTCCCTGGTGGGGAAGCACCTGGACTTTATCTGGACTTTACTGGGCTTTATCTGGACTTTACCTTGTCTGAACATCTGGACGCCCGCAGTGGCGGCTGCGGAGGGTTGAGGTCCCGACCATGGGGGAAAATGGAGGAGGACTGGCCAAATTTTGTGCCTTCCACCACAGTGATGAATGCTGTGGTGGATGTTTGTGTTTAATTTTTATTGTGTTTTTGTGTGTTCTTATTTCATTGTACCGCTGCTGGCAAATTCATTTCACTTGCACTGTGCAAGTGACAAATAAAACTGATATTGATTGATTGATATTGTGACCCTTATACAAAAAGGCCTTGACCTATGAAGGCAACCATATAATATGCCTTCTTTATCACCCCATCTACCTGTGTTGCCACTTTCAGGGACCATGAACTTGGATCTCCGGATCTCTCTGTACATCAATGCTGTTAAGCGCCATCCCATTAATGGTATCTTTCCCCTTTAGATTTGACCTCTCAATGTGCAACACCTCACACTTGCTCCTTTTAAACTACATCAAATCTAGGCTTACCTAAATGTTCAGAAAGCCTTTCATAAGATGCCACACAGGAGGCTGCTAAGGAAGATGGGAGCCCATGGTATCAAAGGACGAGCATGGATATCAGGTTCGCTGGATGGCAGGAGACTATAGAGTGGCAATAAAGGGGCCCTTTTTCTGGTTGTCTGCCAGTGACTAGCAGAGTTCCACAGGGCATGGTGTTGGGGCTGCTGCTCTTCAGATTATACATTAATTATTTGGATGAGGGGATTGAAGGCTTTGTGGCCAAGTTTGCGGATGATATAAAAATAGGTGATGGGGCAGGTGATGTAGAGAAAGCAGGGAGTCTGCAAAAGGACTTGGATAGGTTAGGAGAGTGGGCAGAGAGTGGCAGAAGGAATATAGTGTAGCAAAGTGTGGAGTCATGCATCTTGGTAGTAGAAATAAAGGCATAGATTATTTTCTAAATGGGGAGAGAATCTAGAAATCGGAGGTGTAAAGTGACTTGGGAGTGCTGGTGCAGGATTTAGAAAAAAATGATACACAAGTCGAATCGGTAGTAGGGCAAACAAATGCAATGCTAGCATTGATTTTGAGAGGGCTTGTATACAAAAACAGGGATGTAATATTGCGGCTTTATAAGGCACTGGTCAAGCCGCATTTGGAATATTGTGAGCAATTTTGGGCACCATATCTGAGGAAGGATGCGCTGGCTCTGGAGAGGGTCCAGCAGAGGTTTACAAGAATGATCCCAGGAATTAATAGTTTAACATATGATGAGCATTTGTCGGCACTGGGCCTATATTCGCTGGAGTTTCGAAGAATGAGGAGGGACTTCATTGAAATGCACAGAATAATGAACGGCGGATAGGGTGGATGTGGAGGGGATGTTTCCACTAGTGGAAAAATCTAGGACTAGAGGTCATAGCCTCAGAATTAAAGGAGGTTCTTTTAGGAAGGAGATGAGGAAGAATTTCTTTAGTCAGAGGGTGGTGAATCTGTGGAATTCTTTGCCACAGAAGGCTGTGAAGACTGTCAGTGGATATATTTAAGGCAAAGATAGATCGATTCTTGTTTAGTACAGGTGTCAGAGGTTATGGGAAGAAGGCAGGAGAATGAGTTTAGGAGGGAGAGATAGATCAGCTATGATTGAATGGCGGAGTAGACTAGATGGGCCGAATGGCCTAATTCTGCTCCTATCACATATGATCTTATGATCCGCCATTTCTCCGGTTATTTCTGTTACTGATCTATATCCCATTGTATACTTTGGTAGAATTAATCAAAGTCCTTTATAAGGCACTGGTCAAGCCGCATTTGGAATATTGTGAGCAATTTTGGGCACCATATCTGAGGTGCAGGATTTAGCCACCCTTTGGATCTCATGAGAGAAAATAGCACCAATCTCAAAGTATGACCTGTTTCCTTTCCTGCCATCCAGTGATGACCCATTATCTCCCGGTGTTCGTAAATGGCAAACTGCTTTAGCAGAGCAGTTCGAAAGCAGAAACTCCCCCCCCAAAAAATACTGTGGGATCCACACAGTAAAATGAGCTAGGCAGGTTCTACTGTTGGAGATTATTTGACATAAGTTCAAAAGGCTGTGCGTTTTCAAGCAGGTTACACAGGCGATTGCTGCAGCCATTCAATCACTAAAGTTATTGGAGCTTTCTGTTTGGAAAGCAAAAGCTGGAGGTACAGAAAATCAGAAATTACATTGAAAACGTTGGAGACAGCCAACCATCCGTAGAGAAGAGAAACAAAAGGTAAAGTTTCAGGCCAATGACCTTTCATCAGAAAGTAACTTATGGAGCGTCTGCATGTTCATAGATCCAAAGAGTCTTGGAAACATAACCTTTCATATCTTACTATCTACGACCCCAAAGGGCCTGTTTCCATGTGCTATCTCTAAATTAAACACAAAAAATCAACACATAAACAGATTGTCTTATATGTGCCTGTGGTATTAATATTCATTTTTATCATTTGAAACAAAGTGCACCAATAAGCAATTGCAGAAATAACCTCGAGCTATTCAGTTCCTCATGACTCTTTCTTCAGCAGTGTATGTAATTTGAAAGGTCACAGCGGGATGACTCTTACCGTCGGTATACTTAATGACTCGGATGGTGGAGTCGCCTTCTCCAAACTGTGTAATGGGTGTCAGGCGGACCTCGTAGGCCTCGGGCTTCAAGAGTTCAGTGAGGTTGTGGGTGATTAACTCTCCCGTCTGGATCATTGTATTCATGGACATTTCCTGCTCCCACCAACGCTGTTGGCCAGTCTGAAGACAAAGCAAAGAACGAGATTGATTAGCACCGAGAGTCACCCCAACAGTTTGTTTTTAAAATTGCGGCACTGCTCAGAAAACAAATACTCTGGGAATTGACACAAGAAGAAAACCACTTGAAAATGACTGCTTCATTTTGAGTTGGGCTGGTTAAAAAAGGTTAGATTCTCCATTCTGCAATAAAACCAAGAGAGCAATTGATGCCCAAGCAGGTTCCTCAAATAGCATCAACAATGCTATAGACTTAAGCAGAGTGTGTGTGTGTGTGTGTGTGGGGGGGGGGGGAGGGTTAGTGGGTTTGTGGAGAGATGTTAACCCTTGGATACAGCATGGAAACACACCCTTCGACCAAACATGCCCACGTCAACTAACACGCCCCAGTTATAATAGTGCCTGCATTTGGCCTATATACTTCTAAACCTATCTTATCCATGTACCTGTCCAAATGCCTTTGGAATGTGGGAGGAGACAGAATGTGGGAGGAGTACCCGGAGGACAACCATGCGGTCACAGGGAGAATGCACAAACTCCGCACAGCACCCGTGGGCAGGATTAAACCCTGGTCTCTGGCTCTCTGTTACCCCACTGTGCCACCCTTGCAAGCCCGTTTCTTTGAATTTTAATCTTTGAAGATGAAAGTTCAGTAATGTTATGAATATATTGCAACATTCATCCAGGATAAGGCAGCCTGTTTTATCGTCAGTCTAGTCACTCCCTGAAAATTATACCCCTCCATCACAGGCACTAGGTTTCTGCAGCGTGTTATTTCTACAGGGTAATTTGCAGCAATTAGCCAAGGTTTCTTTGCTGTGCATCTCCCATACTTCTACAGCTAGGAACATCCAAGGCAAGCAGACAAGTGGGGATGTTATCACCTCCCTGCCATGCACCTTCCCATCCTTCATGTGTAGGAAGGAACTACAGATGCTGGTTTACACTGAAGATAGGCACAAAATGTTAGAGTAACTCAGCGGGACAGGCAGCATCTCTGGGGGAAAAGGAATGGGTGGCGTTTCAGATTGAGACCGTGCTTCACACCCAACTCAACCTAAAACGTCACTTGTTTCTTTTCTCCAGAGATGCTGCCCTTTTTCACCTAGAGAGTTGTGAATTTATGGAATTCCTTGCCACAGAGGGCAGTGGAGGCCAGGTCACTGGATGGATTTAAGAGAGAGTTAGATAGAGCTCTAGGGGCTAGTGGAGTCAAGGGATATTGGGAGAAGGCAGGCACGGGTTATTGATAGGGGACAATCACCATGATCACAATGAATGGCGGTGCTGGCTCGAAGGGCCGAATGGCCTCCTCCTGCATCTATTTTCTATGTTTCTATGACCTGTTGAGATACTCCAGCATTTTGCGTCTATCTTCACCATTCCTTCATCACGGCTGGATTTCCTGCCGATTAATACTGGGGATGTACATTCAACTCAGGAACAACGACAGTTCATGAAGGCAGCTCACCATCCATACTCATGGACAGATATCGATGGGCAGTACATGCTGGTCTTGTCAAGAATCAAATTAAGGAAAAAATAATATGTGATCAGTCTCTCTGAACGTACATTTTCAGCCAAGCAAATATCCTGAAATTGGTTGTAATTTACCCTTTAGTGATACATAGCTCTGAAAACAAATTCTGAAAAAGAATTCCCTATTGCAGTTCAGTTGGAACTTGGCCAGTCCACAACTTGCATTTGCCAGGAAAAAAACAGAAAGTGCTGAAACACTCAGTATGTTAGGCAGCAGGTGTGCAAAGGGAAAGCATTGAAGATAGAATATAGAACAGTACAGCATGGGAGCAGGACCTTTGGCCCATTATATCTGTGCTGAATATGATGCCAAATTAAACTAATCCCCTCTGTTGCATCTCGAGTCATGGAGTCATACAGCACGGAACAGGCCCTTTGGCTAAACTTGCCTATGCCAACCAAGATGCCTCATCTACACTAGTTCCACTTGCCTGCATTTGACCCATATCCTTCTAACCCTTTTCTTTCCATATAATCCATATCCCTCCACACCACACTCAACAATTAGTTTAGTTTAGTTTATTCTGGTCTCGCATACCGAGGTACAGTGGAAAGCTTTTTTATTGGGTGCTAGCCAGTCAGCGAAAAAACTATACATGATTACAATCAAGCTGTCGACAATGTACAGGTACAGGATAAAGGGTAAAACGTTTAGTGCAAGATAAAGTCCAGTAAAGTACAATTAAAGATAGCTCGAAGGTCTCCAATGAGGTAGATGGGAGGTCAGGGTCGCTCTCTAGTTGGCGAGAGAGCGGTTCAGTTGCCTGATAACAGCTGAGAAGAAACTGTCCCTGAATTTCAAGGTATGCATTGTCAAACTTCTGTACTTCTTGCCTGATGGGACAGGGGAGAAGAGGGAGTGACCGTGGTGAGACTGGTCCTTGATTATGCTGGTGGCCTTGCCGAGGCAGTGTGAAGTATGGATGGAGTCAATGGAAGGGAGTTGGAGTGCGAGATGGACTGGGTTGTGTTCTCAACTCTGCAATTTCTATAAACCCTAACAGATCAGCAAAGCCTTATGCCTAACTTTGACTGTCAAAGCTGATATGGTTTCTAAATGATTTTGAATGCTCCTAACATTTTGGTACAATTAAATTTATTATAAACAAATGAAACAATTAAAAAAATTCTTTAAATAAAACAATAAAAAATAAAAAGGACATCTAAACCACAAAAGTAACGAAAACAATTAAAGCAAAACAAGTAAATAAAATTAGCTTTCTCCCTTGCAGCTATACGATTGGCACAGCAGTGAATATAAATAGATAGATATTGTTGATTTTTGATTAGTTCAGGTGTCAGAGGTTATTGGGAGAAGACAGGGCAAAGGGGTTAGGAGGAGAGATAGATCAGCGGAGTCAGATGGCGGAGTAGACTTTATGCCGAATTCTACTATTCCTTATGACCTTATGATATGTGGATTAACTTTCAGCATTAAGTGTTGAGAAAACTCAACAAGCCTCCACTCAACCATTGAATGTAAGGCAGAGTCCCGCATGGTAATGGGCGGTGAAGCTCAGAGAGCAGCGTCAGGACCTCTGCATTGGCAAGAGAATATGAAGCTGCGTGAATATATGTGGGTAAATGCTGGCAGAAATGGTGCTTCATTTGTCACATATGCAACTGCATGGTGAAATTCTGGCTGCATATATTACACCTGTGGGCACCACAATTTTTGGTGCCATTAATCAAAGTCCAATGTCCGGTCGGTCGGACCACACACTCGATGTTCCCATGAACCAACGTCCCTCTCCTCTCCTCACCCGGCCATCTTTGTGACCGTGGATTGCCTCCTGCAGCCTATCTTGAACCGGCATTAACCCCAGTTCACCCTCCGACCAGGTCACTCCTAGTGCCCGACATCTACAACTCCCTCCCTGTTATGCTGTCCAACAAGCCTTCAGGCGGGTTTCCGGTCCCGCCAACTGACAAGCCGACATGGCGGCATGGTGGTTCAGCAGTAGAGTTGCTGCCTTGCAGCGCTTGCAGCATCAGAGACCTGGGTTCGATCCCGACTGTGGGTGCAATCTGTACCGAGTTTGTACATTCTCCCTGTGACCGCGTGGGTTTTATCCGAGATCTTTGCCTTCCTCCCACACTCCAAAGATGTACATGCTTTGCAGGTTAATTGGCTTGGTATAAGTGTAACTTGTCCCTAATTGTGTGGGATAGTACTAATGTGCGGAGATCTCTGGTTGGTGTGGTTGGTGGGCCGAAGGGCCTGTTTCCGCCCCATATCTCTAAACTAAACTAAAGGCTTCGGGCAAGCCCCAACGATAAATCTCAGTCTATTAAAGCTAAACTTTGCATAATTGAGCTATATCGCAAGTCCTACACATGAATTTCTTCCTCATTAAAACAAGGTTGTAGTTCGAGTTTAATTCTCCTTCCACAGCTGAAAACATAAGAAAAAACTGCAGATAGACACAAAAAGCTGGAGTAACTCAGCGGGACAGGCAGCATCTCTGGAGAGAGGGAATGGATGACATTTTGGGTCGAGACCCTTCTTCGGAACAAGAGAAAACTGCCACTGGTTACACTGCAGGAATACTGGGAGCATGGTAACTGATGAAGGCTGCATCTGCATTTGTATTTATGATGCTGTCACACCATAACCATGGGCAATGCTGTCAGCACTGAGACATTGTAGAGAAGCTTTCCAGCCATTACAACAACATCCACCGTTCAAATAATTCATGGCTCTCCAATCTTAAACATTTGAGAGGGTGAATAGATGTTGTCTTTAAACTAAAGTGAGGACAGCGAAAATAATTTGCTTATCTGAATACAAAACGAATTTGTGTGAGCAAACAAAACTACCGGTTAAACCAAGTGAGACAATAGACCTTGTGTACTGTCAGGGAAGTTGCTGAGAAGCACTTTGGATTTGAAACTTCCCTGCAGTCAATAATGCAATTTGCAGCTCTGAATTCAATTACTGTTTATCGTTTCTGCAAAAATTATAATTTCATGGGTTTGTGCGCCCCTGTTATGAAGTCCTTGAACAGAATAATATATTGTGCATAAGGAAAATTAAACAGCTGGAGGGCTTTATTCTACAGTTGATTGGCAGTTCAAAATAACCCCACATAATTAATATGAACAACTTCAAATTCCAGTCATATAAAAAAAGGTTCAGAGATCAGTTCATTTCTATTATAAAGAAAAATCCAATCAAATAAATTGTGGCCATTAGTGTTATATTTGCTACTTACCTTTCTATAAGCACCCTAATCTTGAGATGCACTTTGTCATGAACAGTGAGAAACAACAAATATAAAGGGAGTTTGTGCCTAAAAAGGAACACCGAGTTATCTTGAGTCATTGGTCCTAATAGAAAATCACCTATGAGCATTCGTCCAAAAGAAAAGTAGTGTGAACCCTACAGTTCATTCCTGAGTCGTTGATTTATTTTATATAAATGTGAACAAGGGCTTATGGAAATAACCCAGGCAGAGATGCAGACAACATTAAGCTTGATATTATTTAACCTGACATATGATTTTATTGGTCCCAGAGTCAGTTCTAGCACAGCCACTGGTTTCCTGTATCAAGGTGCCTCTAACTAATAGTTGTTCTTCATTGAGATTACACCTTTGAATGTGAGTCTTCTACCTTTGACAGTGGCTGTGACTCCTTTGACCAATATCCCTATTTCACTCACTCTAAGCCAATGTTACATGGGACACTAAACTAAACTAAACTGAATTTTGCACACTAACTGGATGGCATATTCTGCCTTCGTGTCAGGTTAAGCATTTACTCCCTCATATCTTGTTTCTATTTTGCAATCATCAATTTGCGCAGCTACATTTATCATTTGGCAGCAAATTTGGATCAAAACCTTGAAAGCTATGAGCTTTGTCTGCAATTCACAATAAACTCCCACTGAGAACAGAAAATCAAGCATAGAAACATAGAAACATAGAAACATAGAAATTAGGTGCAGGAGTAGGCCATTCTGCCCTTTGAGCCTGCACCGCCATTCAATATGATCATGGCTGATCATCCAACTCAGTATCCTGTACAAATTATTTAAAAGCACGAATTAAGGTGTTGCTCAATCGTGCCAATCTATTAAAATATCTTGCTGCTGTACGCCGGGAACACTGGAACATGGATACCCTCACATCACACAGTGAAAAATGAAAATAAATAACTTCTAAGAAAAAATATCACTCTATTGGTACAACTTTGCTTTAAAAATTTGTCATTGTGATTTCCTCCCTTCAGGAGGCCCAACCTGTGTAATTAAGCTTTCAACTGCCACCTCCTTCACATCTTAACTCAGAGTTAGCACTATTAAAATATCTTGCTGCTGTAAGCCATGAGCACAAGGAGGCATGGTGGTGCAGCAGTAGAGTGGTTCGAATCCCGCTTGGAGTGCATACTGTCGTTGTGTCCTTGGGCAAGACACTTCACCCACCTTTGCCTGTGTGTGAATGTGTGTGAGTGATTGGTGGTGGTCGGAGGGGCCGTAGGCGCAGATTGGCAGCCACGCTTCCGTCAGTCTGCCCCAGGGCAGCTGTGGCTACAGAAGTAGCTTACCACCACCGAGTGTGACTGAGGAATGACTGAATAATGCGATGTAAAGCGCCTTGAGTATTAGAAAGGCGCTATATAAATCCCATCCATTATTATTATTATTATCTGCAGCGCCAGAGACCCGGGTTCTATTCCAACTGTGGGTGCTGTCTGTATGGAGTTTTTACGTTCTCCCCCTGACCGTGTGGGTTTTCTCCGAGATCTTCGGTTCCTTCCCACACTCAAAACATGTAAAGGTTTGTAAGTTAGCTTGGGATAAGTGTAAATTGTCACTAGTGTGTGTAGGGTAGTGTTAATGTGCGGGAATTGCTGATCGGTGCGGATTCGGTAGACCGAAGGGCCTGTTTCTGCGCTGTGTCTCTAAACTAATCAAAAGAACTCTCTTCAAGTCAACCCGGAATCTGCAAAGAGAGTGGACTGTGGGTAAAGATTGGATGGAGGTAAAGACAATAGACAATAGGTGCAGGAGTAGGCTATTCGGCCCTTCGAGCCAGCACCACATTCAATGTGATCATGGCTGATCATCGCCAATCAGTATCCCGTTCCTGCCTTCTCCCCATATCCCCTGACTCTGCTATCTTTAAGAGCCCTATTTACCTCTATCTTGAAAGTATCCAGATAACCAGCCTCACCCGCCCTCTGAGGCAGAGAATTCCAGACTCACAACTCTCTGTGTGAAGAAGTATTTCCTCGTTTCCGTTCTAAATGGCTTACTCCTTATACTTAAACTGTAGCCCCCTGGTTCTGGACTCTCCCAACATGTTTCCTGCCTCTAACGTGTGATAAATGAATCTCCAGATGGAGAATCGGTGCCAACTCACAGGGTGGGTTGATCATGCCATGCCACAGGATCTCTAGGTATCTGTGATCTGAAGATATGCGTGTGCCAGAGTGCTCTGTGCTCACAGTTTACAGCAGCAAGATATTTGAAAACATTGGCATGATAGAGCAGGGTGTCGACCCGAAACATCACCCATTCCTTCTCTCCGTAGATGCTGCCTGTCCCGCTGAGTTACTCCAGCTTTTTGTGTCTATCTTCGGTTTAACCTAGCATCTGCAGTTCCTTCATAGACACCTTAAATCATGCTTGATGTTCTGTTCTCTGTGGGATTTTATTGTGAATTAGAGACAAAGTTCATAACTTGCAAGGTTTTGATCCAAATTTGCTGCCAAATGATTAATGTAACAGTGCAAATTGATGATCGCAACAAAGATACAAGAAACAAGGGAGTAAAGGCATTGCACTGGGGTGAATTACGACCGAAGGTGCCCAGACACATTAGGCAACAGTTAGGATGTCTACATTCGTACAGCAATTTAGTGTGGGCTTTTCGCATAAAAATACCAGATACAAATGGCTGTGATTTCTCGGCATTATTGTCACAAAATAATACCCCCCAAGTATCTGCAAACATTGTATGCACATTGTATTCAGTGAACTTTAGGCAGATAACACAATTGAATGCAAATGTTTGTGCTATCAGGCCAGAGATTCTCTAGGGTTCAGCAGCGCTGCAGTAAATATTCGCAAAGATTCACCATGACTATGATCTAGATAAACGATAACTAAATCCATGGCCTCGTGACATGGAACCATAAATCTGTAACCAGATTCCGCATGATATTTCTCTGTTTGGGAATTGACTGAGTTTAAGGCTCTTAAATACTGATGACATCTTCATGGCAATGAGCAAAGAAATATAGATTGCTCCACCCTGCCTGTGGTGGTGAATAATAGAGACCAGGCACTCTCTTTTCTCGCCTTGGGCATTAGGCAGAGGACAACTCACTATAGCTCATCCACCTGTACCCATTGTCACAACATTTTGAAATGTGGTTTTCTATTTGCGAGATGGGAAAGTGAATGTGACAACAAACAAGCTATTTGGGTTGAAACAAGCCAGCCACAAAAAGGCAGCACTACATTACAAAATGACAGAAAGAAAAGGGTGATTACACTTCAATAATTAGCTCAACTGTTATTCTGAAGCAAGTCTGGTTTGCTCCACTGGGAAATAAAGACTTAGCTTAAAGTTACTATCACTAATTATAAAAAGATATTGGGACATGAGTGGGAAGAGAGTATATTTTGCAACAACTAAAATATCTCCACCATGTCGTGAGGAAACTATTAGTTTTCAAAATTAATATGTGAAGATGGTTCCTTGGGCAGCTAATAGCCTCCTCGGTCTATGGGAGGTAAAAGCTGTGGAATTATAAGCACCTGATCTCTGAACATTCTCCTTGCAGCCTCTAATTCGCGAGGCTCGAAGGGCCGAATGGCCTACTCCTGCACCTATTTTCTATGTTTCTATGTTTCTATGTCGTCTAGTTCTAAACTCTCCCACTAATGAAAACATCCTCTGCATTCGCAATTGATGAAGATGTCATCAATTGCGAATTAGAGGCTGCAAGGAGAATGTTCAGAGATCAGGTACTTATAATTCCACAGCTTTTACCTCCCATAGACCGAAGAGGCTATTAGCTGCCCAAGGAACCATCTTCACATATTAATTTTGAAAACAAATAGATTCCTCACGACATGGTGGAGATATTTTAGTTGTTGCAAAATAAACTTTCCCACTCATGTCCCAATATCTTTTTATAATTAGTGAAAGTAACTTTAAGTTAAGTCTTTATTTCCCAGTGGAGCAAACCAGACAGATTGCCAACTGTACCTTAATTGGTACATGTGACAATAAAAGACCTTTGAAACCTTTAATTAATTTAATGTAATGCCTATTTGGTGATGAATCTGTAGAATTCATTGTCACAGACAGCAGTGGAGGCCAAGTATACGGACATGTTTAAGGCAGAGATTGATAGATTCTTGCTTAGTAAGGGTGTCAGGGGTTATGGGAAGAAGGCAGAAGAATGGGGCTGAGAGGGAAAGATAGATCCGCCATGATTGAATGGCGGAGTAGACTTGATGGGCCGAATGACTGAATTCTGCTCCTATAACTTATGACATTATTTTTGAACAGTGCCCCACAAAAGGAACTTGGCCAGTTAGTTTAAAGCGGTATCTGGTCTCAAACCTGCCTCCAGTTGTACGAATGGCATTGCATATCGGTACTGGTCCTTTGTGGCCAGCTGCAGCTGGGACTGAAACATGGTGCCCAAATGGCACCTCTGCATATGAACTCAGTGGGCTGTTCTGTGCAAACTGTATTGATCGGGTCAAGTGTGGTTATATATGGGGATAGTCTTGCTGAGCTGTATGCAAATCATGTATTTCACTGTCCCTGGCACACGTGACAATAAATAAACCATTGATTGTCCCTATACACTCTCTCTGATACAGACAGTCCCTGGAAGAATGTTGGTTCTGGCAACTCCACACAGCTCAGCTGATATTAGGGGCTAACTGTAAATAGTAGTGAGAAATAAGCCTATCGATTTTGATCCAACAATATTACAATATCATATCATGCTGACGCTAACGATACGCACAGAGCAAATCTGACAACGAATTTCAAACCCCATGTAATTTCAATTTCAAACCTTTTCAAACATTTGTGTAACCTAGCATCTTTTTAGCTATTCCTGCACAGCTGTTTTGATTTTATGTATTTTCATCTAAACTCCCCACTAGACTTGAAAAATGCTGCAGATGCCCGGTTCAGCATAAGCAAACCCCCCAGATATTCTCATTTTTGAAATCACATTTAATGGACATACCTTTTTATTTCTGCATCCCAGCCTGAGGGTTATAATACATGCTGACATTGTGAAAACGACATACTTCATTGATTACTAAACATATTGGAACATTTTAACACCATGTACAGCAGACTTTAACTTTATACCTATGTCCTTACATAAGGTAAAAGTAGTAATGATACGATGCGATAGAATTTTACTTATCCCATGAGGGAAATGATCTGCCAACAGTCGTAAAACACAAAAATATATGAAACATGAAATTAAAGTGACGAGTGGAAAGGATTGGGGATGCGCAAAGATTGGGGGGTGAGGGGAGTCAGGCGACGTCATGACAGAAGGGGGAAGAGTGATACATTTTAATAGCCCACAGGGAAGAAGGATCTCCTGTGGCAGTCTGTCCTGCATCTTGGTGGAACCAATCTGTTGCTGAAGTTACTCCTTAGGTATGGAGAGAAGGCAGGTACAGGATACTGAGTTGGATGATCAACCATGATCATATTGAATGGCAGTGCAGGCTCGAAGGGCCGAATGGCCTACTCCTGCACCTATGTTTCTATGTTTCTATGTTTCTATGTCGTCTAGTTCTAGACTCTCCCACTAATGAAAACATCCTCTGCACATCCACTCTATCCAAGACTTTCACTATTCTGTATCAATGAGGTCATTCTTCTAAACTCCAGTGAGTACAGGACCAGTGCCGACAAACGCTCATCATAGTTAGACCTACTCATTCCTGGGATCATTCTTGTAAACCTCATCTGGACCCTCTCCCGAGCCACCACGTCCTTCCTCAGATATGGTGTCCAAAATTGCTCACAATATTCCAAATGTGGCCTTACCAGCGCCCAGGGCCGGATTAGATGAAGAGAGGCCCTAGGCTGTTCCATTTGTGAGGCCCCTCCCAATCCCCCACCCCCACGACTAGAGGAAGATGTTCCACCAGATTGACACCGATTTGCAGCCTAGCGTGGCCAATGAGATAAGGGCTGGAAAGCTGAGCTTATTTATTTATTTATTTATTGCCAGTGCTAGTGTCGAGTTATCGGCTTAAAACACTATTATTCTGAAATGAAGAGCAAGGAAAATTACTGAAGTATTGATTAGAGACTACAGTGGGTTGTAAGAAAGACCTATGGCAGTGTCAAAAATATTATACACCAGGCCCATACGAAGCTTTTCAAAAAGGGGGGGATTACATGGCAGGATTACAAAACATTTATGTGAAATAAGTGCACGCAGCACATATCACAAGTGTTATAAAGGAGCATGCAATCACTGCAAATAAAATATTGTAAATATTTGCAATAAATAAAACCTTTCTTTAGAAAATGTTTTATGTGTTGATTTGATTGCCTGTTACTGTTCGACTGTGTTAGTGTGCACATTAAAAATATGATGCAAAATGAAAGTCCCAAACTATGGAATTCATATTTTTCAGGATTGTTATCAAGGAAAAGAAAGCAGTTCCAATTGTTTGATATTATTCATATGGAGGAGAAAATATAATTGCTCTAAAACCTTCCTTAATTTTGCAATCTCACTAAAGATAATCCCCCTTTCCCTCTCCCCCCCTCCTCCTTTCCCATCCCTCTCCCTCCACCTCTCTCTCCCTTCCCATCCCTCTCTCCCCCCCTCCCCCCTTCCCCCCTCTCCCCTCACTCTCTCCCCCTCCCCCTCTCTCTCTCTCCCCCTCCCCTCCCTCTCTCTCCCCCCTCTCTCAACCCCCCCTTACCCCCTCTCACCCCCCCCTCTCTCTCTCTCTCTCTCTCTCTCTCTCTCTCTCTCTCTTCTCTCTTCTCTCATCTCTCTCTTCTCTCATCTCTCCTCCTCTCTCGCTCTCCTCTCTCTCTCTCTCTCTCTCTCTCCCTCACCCTCCCTTCCCCCTCTGTCTCAAACCCCCCTTACCCCCTCTCACATGCCCCCCTCTCTCTCCCTCTCTCCCCCTCTCTCTCTCTCCTCCAGGCAGCGAGGCTGCGACTCCGCGCCCCAGGCACCGCAGCCCCCCCACCCCCCCCCCCCCCCGGCCCGGAGAAATAGGCACTCCCGCAATCCAATATTCCACTACTTACCTGGAGTAGACATAAGGCATCGAGGTGATTGTGTGGAGTGCAAATGGAGATCTGAACCCGCCCGGGCCCACTGTGCACGCGCAGAGAGACAGCGTCATTTTGCGTCACTACTGCGTCACCGGCTTCCCCCAACTGCGCAGGGGGAATTTTGGTTGTAATTTTCCCCCCCAAAACTTCCAGCGGGCTGGAACCAGAATTTCGGGTAATTTCCGTCAAAGTGGAATTGCCGATAACGCTCCAATTTTTTTTTCTCTGGATTTTTTTAACTCTGGGAAAAAAACTTCCACCTTGGCCGGAGGCCCCCTAGATTTTGAGGCCCTAGGCTTCAACCTATAAAGCCTATAGGTAAATCTGGCCCTGCCGAGGCCCCCCTAGATCTCGAGGCCCTAAACTTATGCTTGTGCAGTTTATACGTAAATCCGACCCTGCCAGCGCCTTACTGAGCCTCAATATTACATCCCTGTTTTTGTATACAAGCACTCTTAAAATAAATTTGAGATAGCATTGAGTTTGCTGTCTAATCTTCTCAGATGCCTATGAAAATAAAGATGCTTTCAAGATCACTGTATCAGTGTGAAGGGACCAAGTTAGGTTGGATACATAGAAATTTGAAGTTGTTGACCATCTCTACAGCAACTCTGTTGATGAGGTTAGGGTTGTGTTCAGTACTTGCTTCCCCGGGTGATCAGCCATCTATTTCATCTTGCAGACATTGAGGGCTTGGTTGTTGTCCTGCCGCTATGCTACGAGGTTATTGATCTCTTTCCTGTGCTTCGTCTCTTCATTGTTGTAGATCTGGCCGACTTCAGTGCAAACTTGAAGATCAAGTTTATGACTGAATCACTGCTTTGTATCCGCCTTTGCCATGGAAAGGGGGCACCTTTAAAATAACACTAAAGAATAAGGTAATTGAGGCACCTGGTGTATTAAAATGGATAGCATGAGAGATATTAAAAACGTTAGCTTAACTTAAGGTAGTTAACTTCCGGTGGCGCTATGGAGTAGGAGAGACTCGCGCCAACTAGCTCCGTGAAAAAAAACGAAAAAACCGGGGGAAAAGACAGATCCTACCTGCAGATTGTTTTGCAATAGGCCCGTGACGTCATCAGGCGCGCGACACCGGCAGTATGTCTACTCAGCATACTCCCCCCAAGACAAAAACCGGCAAGACTAAAGAGGTAGGCCCAACTGAAGCCTCAGCCTCAGGTTTAACAGCATCCCGAGAAAACATCTCAAAGAAGAAGCAAAAGACTGAGATGGAAGAATTAAAAACGTTTCTTTTAAGGAGGAACTTAAAAATCTTAGACAGAACTTTAAAGAGGAGCTGACATCTTTTAAAAAAGAAATTAAAGAACAAATTAAAGAAGATGTTACAGAGATTGTACACAAAGTCCTTGAAGACTGGAAATTAGATATGGAAAGAAATTTGACTCAAAATGTTGAAGAAGTAAATGAAAAACTGAATATGATGGAATCCAGATTTGATTCTAAACTTGAACCTATCTTCCAGACATTAAACCAACACCACAAGATTGTAAAAGAACTTGAGGAATTTGCTGAGACAAGCACCGCAACTACAAAACAACTCATCACTGAGAACCAACGCCTATCAAAGTTATTGCGTCAAATAACCGAAAAATGTACAGACTTGGAGGGACGACAGAGGCGTCAGAACTTAAGAATCGTGGGCATCCAGGAAGGCAGAGAGGGGACTCGTGACCCCCGTGAATTTGCTGCAGATGTACTGAAAACAATTTTGAACCTGGACCAGGCGCCATTACTTGCCCGAGCGCACAGAGTGCCGAGACGTCCCCCAAAGGTGGGCGACCCTCCAAGAATAATGATAGTAAAGGTCCAATATGACCATGTATTGGATGACATGATGAGGAAAATTGTCAAAAGCAGAAATCTTGTATATGAAGGAGACAAGATTAGTGTATTCAGAGATTATCCTGTGGAAGTTGCTAAGAAAAGAGAATTGTTCACAGAAACAAGAAGAATACTGAAGAACATAAAGAATTTGAGATATGGACTGTTATACCCCGCAACACTAAGAGTTAGTTACGAAAATAAGGAACACTTCTTCATCAAGCACACAGAAGCATTTGAATTTGCCAAGAACATCGAGGACAAGATCGAAGATTGAAAAATATTCAACACTCAACACCTACCTGGATACTGCTATCTCGCAGAGAAGATATGGAACTCTAAACTCTAAACTTTAAACCATTATATTTAAGAGTTGCCTAAAATTCGCAATAAGATTTGGGTAAATATCCTGCAATGGATATATAATACTTACATTTTAGTGCTAACTTCTAACAACTTCTAACAACTATTAATAATCATGAATACTAACTTACACTAATTATTGATAATTAGATTATTTAGATTATTTAATAATTAACTAAAAGTATGAAACATAAGTAAAGTGTGATTCAGATATTTTACAATGAAAAATGTATGGTGGCTCTCTTCTGATGTTTTTGTTTTTGATTATTCTTTTATAAATGTTTATATTATACAAAACTAACATTTCAATTTGAGACTACTAATTATATCATTAATGGAATATAATCATTATTTCTTTCCCTCCCCACAAATTGTTTGCATCGAATTGGAAACTTTCCTTTCAAGGAAAGTACGGAGCTAGTATTTTTATTAACCAAAAGCTACGGAAGTCCAAAGATGCTTAGCCACATTAGGGTGGCTATCACTAACTGCACTAATTGTAGTTGTAGTTGCTTTTTCTTTTTACTTTCCACACTTTACTAATCCAATTTGCTATTACTTTGTTTATTTTATATCATATTATATTTTGTATTTGGAATGGAATTGCATATTTTACTTAAGGAGATATGTTCGGATGGAAAACAGACGTGACCTAAAATTCATCTACCTGATGTTCGAGTATAAGGTAGGGTTGAGTGTGCTGAATCATCTGCTCTACCACTTAATCACAAGATGCAAGACATGAATATAAAAATTGGGGGTGAGGGAATTAAATTCTGTAGTTGGAATGTTAAGGGAATTAATGAACCTATCAAGAGAGGCAAAGTGTTAGCCCATTTAAAATCATTGAAAACAGATATAATATTTCTCCAGGAGACACATCTTAAAAAGGAAGCACAACACAGATTGAAAGCAAAATGGATTGCTAAAGCGTACCACTCTTCATTCTCACATAAATCTAGAGGTGTTGCAATATTAATTTGTAAAGGTATACCTTTTAAACATATATCAACGATAGAAGACACTGAAGGCAGATATATTGTAATAATAGGGGTGTTATACTTAAAAAAGGTGACTCTCCTCAATGTGTATGGACCAAATTTTGATAGCCCACTGTTTTTTAAGAGAATTCTTAACAATATCCCGGAATGTACACAACAAAACTTAATAATCGGTGGAGATTTAAATTGTACATTGGATGCCTGTTTGGATAGATCATCAACTCAAAGAAAACTAAAATCTCGATCAAGTGAATTTTTAAACTCATACATTAATACTACTAATATTAAGGACGTTTGGAGAATTGAAAATCCATCGGGCCGAGAATATTCATTTTACTCACCAGTACATAAAACTTACTCAAGGATAGACTATTTTTTAGTAGATTCAAAACTTATCCCATTTACCTATAACTCGCAATATCATAACATCATAATCTCAGACCACGCTCCACTAACATTTATGATCAAACTAAACGGAATGGTAGAGACACAGTCACAATGGAGATTTAATCCCCAAATCTTAAAAGATAAGTTATGTAATGAATACCTAATAAAACAGATTAAAATGTTTTTTGAGGCTAACGATAGCCCTGAAATCTCTGCTTCCCTTCTTTGGGAAACATTTAAAGCATTTGTACGTGGAGCATTAATTTCTTCCCAATCATTTTTTAATAAAGAGAATAGGGCCAAACAACAGAAACTGGAAATGGAAATAAAGCAATTAGACACAGAAAATGCAGCAGCACCATCCATGATAAAACACAATAAAATTGCAGTACTGAAATATAAATTAAACAAGATATATTCAGACCAAGTTAAAAAACTTTATCAACATACAAAACAATTAAATTTTGAATTTGGTGATAAACCACAAAAACTACTAGCGCGTCAACTTCGTAAATTGGATGGGGAAAAAACAATATACAAAATTAGAACAGACAAGGGAGAAACATTAACACTGCCTAAAGATATTAATGATAGATTTCTACAATACTACCAAAAATTGTATTCATCTAAAATAACAGAACAATCAACGGGAATGGAAACATTTTTACAGAATTGTAAGTTTGCGGGTCTAGATCAGAAAGAGAGAGAATTACTAGGGGCTGAAATTACGATAAAAGACATCGAAGAGTCAATCAAATCTTTAAAAAACGGAAAGGCTGCAGGCCCCGATGGTCTAAATTCTGAATTTTATAAAAATATTTATGATTTGCTTTCCCCACGCCTACAGACAATGTACAAATATGCCTACACTCAACAGAAACTCCCAGAAACTCTAAATGAATCTACAATCATACTCATACCAAAAACGGACAAGGATCTTGAAGACCCAGGTTCATACAGAGCTATAGCCCTCTTAAATACTGATCAGAAAATATTAACTAAAATTTTATCTAATAGATTGAGCTTAGTGATCAGTAAATTAATACATCCCGACCAAACAGGGTTTATCCCAAAACGTTATTCATTTTATAATCTGAGAAGATTATTTAATATTATATACTCCAATAGAATTCCTAATGCAGATCTAGCAATTATATCGTTAGATGCTGAAAAAGCGTTTGACCAGGTAGAATGGCCATATTTATTTTCGGTGATGGAAAATTTTCAACTAGGAGAGAAGTTGTACATGGGTTAAATTGTTATATTCTAATCCAACAGCCAGAATATTAACAAACAAAATGTTATCAACTAAATTTAATCTCTCTAGAGGCTGTAGACAAGGATGTTCACTATCCCCACTATTATTTGCTCTTGCAATCGAACCCCTAGCAGAAAGCGTTAGAAACCATCCAGGAATATATGGATACAATACTAGAGACACAAGGAATAACATTTCCTTATATGCAGATGATGTACTAATATATATTACAAAGTTAGAAACTAGTATTCCAAACTTATTAAATCTAATAACTCAATTTGGTCAGTTTTCGGGATATAGAATTAATTGGAATAAAAGTGAAATCATGCCAATAACAAAATTCAATTTACATACAATACAACAATCCCCTTTTAAAATAGTTAAAGATAAATTTAAATACTTAGGAATCTATGTAACTAAGACATATACCTCTTTATTTAAACTAAATTTCCCACCCTTACTGAATAAACTACATAAGAATATTCAATACTGGAAAACACTCCCCATTTCTATGCTTGGGAGAATTAATGCTATAAAAATGATTTTTTTACCACAACTGCTGTACCTATTTCAATTAATTCCGATATATATTCAAAAAACTTTTTTCAAAAAAGTCGACTCCATTGTTACAAA